>NC_057417.1:18230834-18468834 GCF_019320065.1 Cervus canadensis | reverse complement strand
GGAACCCTCTTACACTGTGGGTGGGAATGCAAACTAGTACAGCCACTATGGAGAACAGTGTGGAGATTCCTTAAAAAACTGGAAATAGAACTTCCGTATGACCCAGCAATCCCACTCCTGGGCATACACACTGAGGAAAACAGATCTGAAAGAGACACGTATACCCCAATATTCATCTCATCGCAGCACTGTTTATAATAGCCAGGACATGGAAGCAACCTAGATACCCATCAGCAGACGAATGGATAAGGAAGCTGTGGTACATATACACAATGGAATTTTACTCAGCCGTCAAAAAGAATTCATTTGACCCAGTCCTAATGGAGATGGATGAAACTGGAGCCCCTTATACAGAGTGAAGTTAAGCCAGAAAAGATAAAGAAACATTACAGCATACTAACACATATATATGGAATTTAGAAAGGATGGTAACGATAACCCTATATGCAAAACAGAAAAAGAGACACAGAAATACAGAACAGACTTTTGAACTCTGGGGGAGAAGGTGAGGGTGGGATGTTTCAAAAGAACAGCATGTATACTATCTATGGTGAAACAGATCACCAGCCCAGGTGGGATGCACGAGACAAGTGCTCCAGCCTGGTGCACTGGGAAGACCCAGAGGAATCGGGTGGAGAGGGAGGTGGGAGGGGGGATCGGGATTGGGAATACATGTAAATCCATGGCTGATTCATATCAATGTATGACAAACCCACTGGAAAAAAAAAATAATAATAATAAAAAAAAAAAAAAAAAAACAAAAAAAAAAAAAAAAAAAAAAAAAAAAAAAAAAAAAAAAAAAAAAAAAAAAAAAAAAAAAAAAAAAAAAGAATCACTGGTTGAAATATTTTCTCCCAATCCCACCTTTCAAGCTTCAGGGAAAAAGCCAAGATCAGGATTATTAATGATCTGGTTGGAGGGAGTCTGTGTGAGGGATAAAGCTTCAATTTCCTTCTAAAGATAATACCAACAACAGCAAGGCAACATGGCTAATGGCTAGTGATTGTTAGAGCTTACAGGCACAATAGGCACAGTGCTAAGTGCATTCTATGCATTTTCCTCACAAGGATCTTAAGACCCACGTGCTATTATCATCACCATTAAACCGACGAGGAAACTGAGGCTCAGAGAATTTGCATTACTTGCCTAAGGTGGCACAGCTACCCTTTGTCAGAACTAGGCTGTCACCCAGGTTGTTTTGATGGTGGATCCTATGTTCTTTTCCACAGTGCTGTCTTCCTGAGAGCAACGAGGTGGCCTCAGGATGGAAACTTATGGCTCAGTGGCTTTAAGGATGACAAATACTAGCAGAAACCATTCATTATGCGCCTACCATGTGCCAGAGTTGCCTTCTTTCTCCCAACAGCCTTGAGAAGTAGGTGCCATTTGCTCCGATCTCCCAGGTGAGGAACAGGTACCCCAGGGAATGAAATGATTCCCCTAAGGCTGAGCTGGGACTTGAACTCTCGGCTGCGTGACTCCAGGACCCTGAGGGGATGCTGACTGAAGGGGAAGGATGTGCCAGCCTCAGCAGGAAGAACAAGAACCCACAGCAAGAATCAGCAAGAGGGTTGAATTTTGAGCAGATATAACTGTCTTTCCAATTTCTTCCATGTGAAGAAAGTGATTGTCAAATTGGTTTCATTTTTAAGCACACTGTTGAACAATGCCTGTTTATCATAATTGTTCTACAGCTCAGGAGGCATTGCTGGGGAAGCTGAAAAAAAAAAAAAATACAGCAGCTGGTGTTGGCTTCCTGCTGAGAGTCTGCTGAGCTCATCAGTGTGGGGTCGGTGGGGGTCTCATCCTTGGTGTTCTCCTTTCTGCTCCTCATCAGAGTGTCCCTGTGACAGGAGAATGGACAGCCTGGGTCAGCCATCATATTCCCTGTCAGTCTCAGCTGAGGCTTTTAATTCTCCCCAGCCTCTGACCTCTGTCCATTTCTAAGCTGAACCAATATTACTGGGGCAGGGGAGAGAAAAGAGAAAACAACAACAATGATGGCAGAAGCAGACGGCTGACCACCAAAGAATTATGTTTCTCACCCCCAGCTGTGTAGAAGTGTTACTGAAAAAAGGCTGCCAAGCCAAGGGCTCAATTTCCCAGCCTCCCTTGCATCTGAGGAGGACCATGTGACCAGTGTTGGCCAATGGAATGTGAGCAGAAGTGATGCATGTCGCTTCTGGATTAAAGTGTGTGCCTTTCTCCATTGTCCATAGTATGGAGAAGATTCTAGACGAGGGCGGACCCTCCTCTCTTTGAAGCCTGGCTCCCATCATTACCATGTAGAAGCTGCCTGACCAGGAACATCATACTGGAGGATCCATGAGTGAGACAGAAAGTTTTCTTATGCGAGGTCACTGAAAGTTTTCTTAGGTTAGGTCACTGAGATATCTGTTACAGCAGCTAGCTTTACCTTAACCAACCCATGTCTTCCCTCTGCCTAGAACTCTTCTTTTTTCTGTTTTCCCCAGCCAACTCCAATTCATCCTGCAGATCTTACCCAGCAATCTTCTTCCCCCAGGAGGTCTTTTTTGATTCCCCAGAATTGCATCCTTCTTCTACATCCCCTGGTTCCTTGGCTACTTATCCATCACCCTTAGTGACTAGGAGCTCATGTGTTTGTTTTATTTATAGTTCTATCCCAGCACCCAGCATAGTGCCAGGTACATTGCATGGTAATGTTTGTGGGAAGTGTGTCTTATTCCAAGTTTGCTTATCCTGTACTGTGCAGAGGTTTCACAGGTGATAAAGGTACACTATTATTCAGAGTTCTGGCAGGAAACAGAAGGGACACTGCAGAAGGTGACTGAGGACAGTTTATTGAAGGGCTTTGTACAGAAGCCTTGGCTAGGGTAAGGACAATTGGCAAGAGATGGTGGTGTTCTCTGGGATGAGCCACAGTGGGGAGCCAGAAGCACCCCTAGACCAGAAAGTTTTATCAGAAGTTAAAGGGAGCTGTGGGCAAGAGAGAGACTCACTCAAGCAGACCTGTTTCATTAGAAGAAGAGAATAAATACTCTGCCCTCTGATGTCCTCTGAGCACCTCCCATCAGCCAAACCCAGTCTAAACCAGAGGGCAAGGGAGGTGATCAATGCAAACCATAGAAGTTAGGCTCCTGGCAAAACTCTAATTCAAAAAGATACATGCACCCCTATGTTCAGGGCAGCAATATTCACAATAGCCAAGACATGGAAACAAACTCAATGTCTACCAACAGATGAATGGATTAAAAATATGTGGTACATACATGCATTGGAATACTACTCAGCCACGAAAAGAGCAGCATCATGCCATTTGTAGCAACATGGATGCAATTAGAGATTATCATACTAAGTGAAATAAGTCAGTAAGAGAAAGGCAAATACCATATGATATTACTTACACATGGAATCTAAAACATGGCACAAATGAACCTATTAATATCTATGAAACAGAAACAGACGCACAGACGTGGAGAACAAACTTGTGGCTGCAGGGGTCAGGGGAAGGAGATGGATGGACTGAGACTTTGGCGTTATAGATGCAAACTCTTACATGATGGATGAAGCACAAGGTCCTACAGGGAACTACATCCAATCTCCTGAGATAAACCATCATGAAAAAGGATAAAAAAGCATGTATATATGTGTATAACTGAGTCGTTCTCCCGTATAGCAGGAATTAGCCCAACGTTGTAAATCAACTACACATCAATAAAAACCATTTTTCTGGGACTGTATCTCAGAAATCTTAAGAACTACAGTGGAATGCTGATTCTACAACAGAAAAAAAAAAAGTTAGGCTTCTGGGTAGAAGGTAGAAAAGGGTGGGGTGAATCTGGAGGGACAGAGAACGTAGGGTGTAAACCTGTGATGGTGACTTGCTTCCCCCTACCTGCGCTTATGCTCCAGATACTGACTTGAGCACAGTCCTTGAAGGTGTCATTCTAGGGGGGTACAGACTGAAAGGGCAGCCTGCACCTCAGAGATGCCAGACACAAGAGAAGCACCCCTGTCAGAAATGCAGGCAGACATCACTGACCCCCACTTACACCCCTGGGTCCTAGTGAACTGCCCCCCACCAGCGCCCCCTCCCAGGGCAAGAGCAGCGATCTGACATGCTTTTCCACTTGTCACTAGTCTAACCTCCCCAACACCAACTTGCCAGAGACAAGGGAGTGGCATTTATAACACAGTGGATAATTATTCTTCAAATGAATTAAACTATCATGGGGCACCCTGGATGAATAAATCAAAGCAAAATGAGGGCAGATTTCATAGAACCAAATGGCCGTGGCTGCCCTTTGTGATAGATTTGTGCAAGAGGTCTCTTTTGTCACCACCCAACATTTATAAGCGATGCCTCTCCTCCCTGGCTTTCAGCAATTTCCCATGCCAAATGAAGATAAATGTCAGATGAGCAAACAGCCTTCAAATTGCTATTGAAAATATTTTGAAAAAGCCACAAAATGCCAGGCTTTCTCCCTACCATTGAGATTCTATTTATCTCCTGAGAAATGTAACCCCTGCACCCTGCAGAAGCTAAATACTTCTCAGTGAGTGAGGTGGAGAGGTAGCACCCAGTTGCTATTTGTAAGAAATAGGCAGGGCCTAAGTGATTCCCTCCAACTGGGTGAATTTCCATCCAATTAATGTCAGCTGACCAGGGCCCCAAGAGGATGATGTCATTCGCTGTTTGTTTAGCAACTAGTAAGATGCCAGCCGTTGTGTTCAACAGTGGACCAAATGGGCAGTGCTCTTATTCTCGTAGAGCTTACTGTTTTTAATTTATTTGTATTGACAAATAGTTGGTATACAAGGCTGTGTGGATTTCTTCTGTGCAGAAAGTGACTCGTTAAACACATGCGTTTTATATTCTCTTCCACTATGGTTTATCACAGGATATTGATTATGCCTCCCTGTGCTCTACAGTAGGACGTAGTGGTTTATCTATTCCATACGTAATAGTTTTCAGCTACCAACCCCAAATTCCTGGTCTGTCCCTTCCCCTCTGCACTTCCCCATGGCAACCACACGTTTGCTCTCTATGTCCGTAAGTCTGTTTCTGTTTCGTAGATAGGTTCATTTGTGTCGTATTTTAGATTCCACATACAAATGGAATATCATATGGTATTTCTCTTCCTTTCTGACTTACTTCACTTAGTATGATAGTTTCTACGTCCATCTGTGTCTGCAAATGACATTATTTCATTCTTCTTTATGGCTGAGTAGTATTCCATGGTATATATGTACCACATCTTAATCCATTCATCAGTTGATGGACCCTTAGGTTGTTCCCATGTCTTGGTTATTGTGACTAGTGCTGCTATAAACATAGACGTTGCACATATCTTTTTGAGTTACAGCTTTGTCTGATATATATGCCCAGGAGTGGGAATGCTGGATCATATGGCAATTCTATTTTTAGTTTGAATCCTCCTTAAACATTGTTCCATGAAGCTTCCCCTGAGGGGCTGGTGTTGGCATTAATCAGGAGAAGGGCATGATAGAAAGGATTGTGTTCCAGGGTGGTGGAGTTAGTTGGACTCTGATGGAAAGAAAGCGAAAGTGAAAGTCAAAGCGAAGTTGCTCAGTCGTGTCTGACTCTTTGAGATCCCGTGGACTGTAGCCTATGAGGTGCCTCCATCCATGGAATTTTCCAGGCAAGAGTACTGGAGTGGGTTGCCATTTCCTTCTCCAGGGGATCTTCCCAACCTAGGGATTGAGCCTAGCTCTCCAGCATTGCAAGCAGACGATTTTACCATCTGAGCCGCCAGGGAAGCTCCCCAGACTTTGATGGAACTGTAAGTTAATTAATGTGACTGTATCTATTGCCCAGACCAGGGATTCAACACAGGTCCTCTGTATTGGGAATGTGAAGTCTTAGCCACTGGACTGCAGGGAAGTCCCTCCAGCGGTTTAATTATCAGCTGTGAGACTTTAGCACATGGCTTTGTCTCCCGAGCCTCAGTTTCCTCGCGTGTATGTGAAGATCACATCCACACCCTGGTAACTCCTCGTTGGCCTCTCTGTCTATTAAAAATCAATTCTCTCACAGCACCAGACACCACTTGTTCAAAATGAATGCAATTTGACTTTTCTGCATGGGGTTACTTATTTAATCTCTGCCTCCACCTCACTGGATTGCAAAATGTACAAGTCTTTGCTCAGGTACAGCCTCCTCTTTGTCTTAAGAGTGTCTGGCAGATGGCAGGTTCTTCATGAATACTTACTGAATGAATGAGTGAACAAATGAATGAATGTGCATATGCTACAGCCACATTAATTAGCTTACAGGACTTTGAGCCTTACAGCTGATAATTAATCCGCTGGAGAAGCTTCCCTGCTGTCCAGTGGCTAAGACTTCACATTCCCAAGGCAGAGGACCTGTATTGGATCCCTGGTCAGGGAAATAGATCCCATATGCTGCAACTGAAGATCCTGCATACTGCCATGAAGGCTGAAGTTCCTGGGTGCCACAACTAAGACCTGGTGAAAATTTAATACATTAATAAGTATTTTTTAAAAGCTGGAATTTGAACCCAGGAGAAGGGTTGGATTCCAGTGTTTTCCTTTGACAGCAATAATTCTCAAATGTTAGCATGCCTGAGCGTCTCCTGGAAAGCTTGTTAAAATACAGATCACTGGCCCCTGTGATTTTGGAAGCCTGCTATATTTGCATTGTAGTGCTGGTGCTGCTGGTCTGGGGACCACACTTGGGGACCATTTTGTACAACACGAAAGCTTTGGCTGGTCCCCAGAGGAGGGAACTCTGTGCTGGATGAAGACGTTGTGGGTAGAAGAAAAGACACATCAGGCTGAAAGACTAACAAAGGCTGGAAGACTGTAAGGGTCCTGTATTGCCAAAGTGTTTGCTATGGAAAATGAGGCAGGTTTGTGACAGATTCTTAGGTTGTAACTGTTCCTACCCATCCATGGCAGCTGCTAGTGAGGACCTGAACTGCTCTTCCATTCATCGCTCCAGTTAATAGTTTATCAGCCCATTGGAGCAAGAAGCCCTCACAGGTTCCCGTGTCCAGGTTCACTCATCGGTGCTGTCCTGTTCACCTCCTTAATTTTAGCTTGAGAAAAAAGGAAACTGGCTCTCTTTTGGATTGGCAAGAAAATATTTTCTTTTTTAAAAAATTTTGGTTGCACTGGGTCTTCGTTGTGGCAAGAGGGCTTCTCTCCAGTTGCCATGTGTGGGCTTAGTTGCCCATGGATGTGGGATCTTAACTTCCTGACCAGGGATCGAAACTGTGTCACCTACATTGCAGATTCTTAGTCACTGGACCACCAAGGAAGTCCAAGAAAACATTTTCTGACTCTAAATATGTGATCCTGGAAATGTCATGAATATATTTATTTTCAAAAAATATTTGCTGATGACAATGAACAAGACCAAAATATTCCTGCCTCCATAGAAACTCCTTGCAGGTTTGGAGGTCAGGAGCTAGGCAATGAACACGATCACTGTAGACAGTGACTGGTATTTTGGAGACATTAACACAGAGTGCTATAAGATCAGGTGTGTGCATGCTACTTTAAATAATGTAATCAGGGAAGGGCTCTCAGAGGAGGTGACATTTTAGCTGGAGCCAGCGTATTTTTAATGACAACATCTTTTAATTTCATGACTGCAGTTGCTGTCTGAGGTGATTTTGGACTTTAGATTTGCTGTTGTCCCTCTGGTCAAAGCAAGTCACGTGGCTGAGCTCAGACTCAAGGTAGGGAGAGACCACCAAGTGAAAAAGGAAGCATGAAAGGGTTAGACTCCCAGTCGTGTCCGGCTCTGTGTGACCCCGTGGACTGTAGCCCTCCAGGATCTTCTGTCTGTGGAATTCTCCAGGCAAGAATACTGGTGTGAGTAGCCATTCCCTTCTCCTGGGGATCTTCCTGGCCCAGAGATTGAACCCAGGTCTCCTGCATTGCAGGCAGATTCTTTACCAACTGAGCCATCAGGGAAACTCAGGGAGAGATCACGAAAGGGCTTGTGTTCCAGGAGGCGTGGTACACTGGGAGCTGCCCACGTTGTAGTCTACCATAGCCTGCTCAACAGGCAAAGATGAGTGTTGCTGGGGCGTGGAGAGCTCATGGAAACATGGGGCAAGGTGAGAACAGGGGGCAGGGTGGAACTCGCTCAAGGATGGTTTTGTAGTCCATAGCAAGAGATTTTCGTTTTCTTCTAAGTGTAAGTGAATTCACTGGGCAATTTTAAACATGAGGATGACACAATTTGAGGAAGACCCTTTTGGGTGCTGTGCAGGGAACTGATTGTAGGGAGAGAAGTTAGGCCATTACGAGACCGCTGCAATTGTTTGGGGAGAAATGACAAGGACTTGAATGAAGATGGTGGCAGCTGAGAAGGAGAACAGTGGATAGCTTCAGGATACACTTGGAGGTAGAGCCGACTGGATTTATTGATGGGCAGTGAGGTAAACGGAGTGATCAAAGATTATTCCAAGGTTTTTGGTTCAAGCATCTTGGTGCGTTATCTTAACTAATGTGTCGTGGGAGTCGTTTTGGTAGAGGCTGTGAATAAGAATTTCATTTTGGACAGATCATATTGTAGATGCCTCTGAGAACTCCAGGAAATTCAAATGAGTAACTGGATATTCAGGTCTAGAGCTTGGAAAGCATATGTGAACTACAGTCGTGGGGCTAATGATGTTGATCTTTGGAGCTGAACAAGCTATGATAGGCTACAATGTGGTGGTTCCCAGTGGACCACACCTCCTGGAATACATATTCTGTGGAGGTCTCTCCCTACCTTGAGTCTGAGCGCAGCCGTGTGGCTTGTTTTGGCCAGTGGGACAAGGGGATTTCAGCAAATCTAAAGTTCAATAACTGCTTGCACCTGGGATTGACCTCCGGGAGCATTCCCTCTTAGAAGATGTTCATCATGTTATTAATATCAAGCCAGTGTAGATACCTGGGGAAAGAGAGCCTGCTAGCATAGAACTGATGCAACAGCCAGCATCAAGCTTCAATTGTGTGAACAAGCCTTCTTGGATGTCCCAGCTCCGTCCAAGCTTCCAGGTGACTGAAGCTCTCTGCAAGTGGCCTCAGACAACACCATGTGGAGTAAAAGAAAAGCCCAACCAAGTCCTGCCCAAATTAACAACCCACAAAGCATGAGAATTAACAAATCATTATTCTTTTAAGCTAAGTTTTGGGGTGGTCCATTACCCAGCAATAGAGAACTGCAGCATAGGCCAAGCAAGGCCATGCCTCTGAACCTTTGAATTTGCAGTTATTTTGCCTAGGATTGCAATTTCACAAACTCTTCTGGCTTACTCCTCATTCCACTGGTTCCAGCTAAAATGTCACCTCCACTGAGAGGCCTTCCTTGATTGTACTAGTTAAAGTAGCACCCACACATAAGGCCTCAAAGCACTCTGTGTTGGTGTCCTCAATACACCAATCACTGTCTAAAGTGATTTTATTCATTGCTTTCAGACATTTGGCTCCCCCATCAGGTGGTATTGCCCCCATCTGTGTCATCAAAGTGAGGTCAAGCATACCTAATGCTGACTAGTATTGCTCTCTGACCCTTTCTTTAAATTTCAAGGATGATCCAGCTCATTTAAAGCTGAGGACATTGAGGTTCGGGGGGAAGGGGTTTGCTCAGGATCACAGTGTGTTAGTGGCAGACCTCTACCTCCTGCTCTGTGCTCCGGTGATTCCATGGGTCTCTGACTGTGGGCAAAGGCCCCAGGCCCCAGGCACAGAAGTGTCTCTACAGATGGACCTTGCCATTTAAACATAGACCCGTAGTTGACTGTTTCATTGTTACCCTTCATCCCACTGGTGAGTTTCATAAGCTGCCAGATTTTCGGAAGTGAAAGCCCATTGGGAAGTTAACTTGTCTGAAGATACATGACGTGGCATCTGTCCCTCCACTGCCCATGCCAGAATCACCAGTCGATCTCAGAACTCCTCATCACTGAGTCTTAAATCACCCTCCACCTAACCTTCTGGGTAGTGGACATTTCAGAGAAGGCAAGTGAATGAAACCTGGACAATTGCTTTGTACATGGAGATTAGGTTCCCAAGCCAGAATGTGAGGAGAAAATAATGGAGAGCCAAAATTTTGGAAAAATATATCAAATTGCACATGAAGGACAATGGCTGTTATTTTGTGTACATTGTGTTTTTCCTCAATGAGTGCAGCCCAGCTGATTTTGCTCCTAACTTTGGTACAGATGACTGTTTCCTTGTTGAGTACTGGGTGAAGGAAATGACTGGTGATTAGAAGCTCTTCTGGGATACTTACTTTGAATCACATAAGAGGAATGCACAGGAAGGATCCTCCACTATGCCTGCCATCTTCTAGAACAGTCCTGCTCTTTGCCTCTCTCTTTTTGATTTCATTAGCTTCCCAGATGGCACTGGTGGTAAAGAACCAGCCTGCCATTGCAGGAGACATAAGAGACGTGGGTTCGATCCCTGGGTCAGGAAGATCCCCTGGAGAAGGAAATGGCAACCCACTCCAGTATTCTTGCCTGGAGAGTCCCACGGACAGAGGAGCCTGGTGAGCTATAGTCCATGGGGTCGCAAAGAGTTGGACATAACCGAAGCAACTTAGCACACGCAGCTCATGTTAATAATGCTAATCGTGTTTGTAATGCTTACTATGCATCTGATATTCCTCTAAAAGCTTTACTTGCATTGATTTTCTTTAATGCATGATCAATCCTATGAAGTGAGAACTATTATTAACCTCACTTTTCAGATGAGGCAAATGAAAAATCAGAGAGGCTAAGTCATTTCCAGCAAGGATTTGAATCTAGAAATTTTGGTTACAGAGCCTGAACTCTTTATACTGCCCTATGCATGCCTGCTTAGTCACTCAGTCGTGTCTGTCTCTGTGACCCCATGAACTGTAGCCCACCAGGCTCCTCTGCCCGTGGATTTTCCCCGGGCAAGAATACTGGAGTGGTTGCCATTTCCTTCTCTAGGGGATCTTCCCAACCCAGGAATTGAACCCGTGGCTCCTGCATTGGCAGGTGGATTCTTTACCACTAGAACCACCTGGGAAGTCTCTATGCTGCCCTAGCCCTAATATTAACTTTAACTCTAACCTCAATGGAGAAGGCAATGGCACCCCACTCCAGTACTCTTGCCTGGAAAATCCCATGGACGGAGGAGCCTGGTAGGCTGCACTCCATGCGGTAACAAAGAGTCGGACATGACTGAGCAACTTCACTTTCGCTTTTCACTTTCATGCATTGGAGAAGGAAATGGCAACCCACTCCAGTGTTCTTGCCCAGAGACTCCCAGGGATTCTGGTGGGCTGCGGTCTATGGGGTCGCACAGAGTCAGACATGACTGAAGTGACTTAGCCGCTGCAGCAGCATCAGCTAACCTCAACTCCAGACTGAAGTTGCATGGCAAACTAGTGGTGACCTCAGACTGAAACCCAGGTCTTTTTCTCACCCAGAAGAAAATTCTTTACACCCTGCTCAGATCTTCCCTCTTGGCCTGGCTTCCCTGCGCTCGTGCCGGGAGTGGCCCCACTTGCTGACTGCGGCATTCATCACCTGTTATCCCGGGCAGTCTCCAGTGCTTTGGCTAAACAGGTACTCCAAGGTTCAAACCTTATTTCTCCAATCCGTTCAGAGCTCTATTGATCTTGCCTGACATTTGCTTCTTCAGATTCTCAGCCCCATGCAGCTGGACAAGTGGCCTTTGCCCCTCTGAGTCTCATGGGAGCTGCAGCTGTTTAACCAGCTCAGGGCTCTGGGTTAATGGAGAAGAAATGGGGCCAGGGAGGGGATTGCCATGGTGGATGGGAAAGGGGGTACTGACCTCCTGGGGACCCCAGAGTACTCTCCCTAGGGATTCCTAAAAGGCATTGATCTCAGCACTTTAGATTTTCAGGGCAGCTCTCTCTGAAGTCCTAGAAGCGCCGTGCAGTAGATCCGTCATTCAAGGGCTGCAGAAGAAGGGATCAATATGGGACCTTCGTGCCTGTTGGGGTGAGGACATACGGCAGCAGATTCCTGGGAACTAGTAAGGCTGAGATGTCTGTGTAGACTGCCCAGGAGTTGGTATTTGAGGGCTGGCCTCTCAATGTTTCTGCCCTGTGCTCTCTGATGAATGTATCTTTGGTTTCCCAAAGCAGGGGATGTGGCAGAAGCTGAAGAATTTTGTGGCACCGGATGAGTGAATGGTGACCCACTGCCAAACAGAAAGACATGGCTATTGTCATTTAGGTTTTATGAAGTCAGATTTTAAAAAAAAATCAAAGTATAGATGATTTACAGTGTTGTTTTGTTTTCAAGCGTGCAGCTTAGCAATTCAGTTATACGTGTCTGTATGCATGTTAAGCTGCTTCATTTGTGTCCGACTCTTTGTGACCCCATGGACTGTTGCCCGCCAGGCTCCTCTGTCCGTGGGGATTCTGCAGGCAAAAGTACTGGAGTGGGTTGCCACGCCCTCCTCCAGGGGATCTTCCCAACCCAGGGATTGAACCCTGTTCTCCCACATTGCAGGCAGATTCTCTACCATCTGGGTCATACATACATGTAAACATATGGGCTTCCCTGGTTGCTCAGACGGTAAAGAATCCACCCACAGTGCAGGAGTCCTGTCTTTTTTAGATTCTTTCCTCATTTAGGTTATTATGAAGCATTGAGTCTAGTTCCCTGTCGGTCCTTGCCAAAGTCAGATCTTTGATAAGGTTTTCTGACTGTTGGCGTGTAGGAAACGGATTTGTTTGCTGAGAGATACGGCTTGAAGTAACCGTGGATGATTGCCTAGCGTAAAACAGTTGCTCAATAATGATAACAGAGAACGCTTCTGTAGAATTTTTTTGTTTGCTTTGTTTTGTTGTATTTATTTATTTGGCAGTGCTTAACTTGGTTAGGAAGCCCATTTCAGAAATAATAACAGCACCACTGCTCAAGGTGATTGGTTTGTAAATGTCCAGTCCTCTTGGGACATATATTTTCAAGATTATTACATTCTCTTTTTTTAAGTTCATTTGTTTTTTTTTTTTCTTTTGAAATTAACTTTTTATTTTACATTGGAGCATAGACGACTAACAATGTGATAGTTTCAGGTGGACAGCAAAGGGATTTAAGCAGACATATACATGTATCCATTCTCCCCTAAACTCCCCTCCCATCCAGAGTGCCACATAATACTGAGCAGAGTTCCCTGGGCTATAGGGTAGGTCCTTGCTGGCTATCCATTTTGAATATAGCACCGTGTACATGTTGGTCCCAAACTCCCTCATTAGCTCTTTCCCTCATTCATTCCCACTGGCAACCATAAGTTTGTTCTCTAGTCCATAGAATTTTTGATGAGCCACATGCAGTTCTAAACATTTACCTCACATTCAACATTAACTCACCTGATACTTAATGGCAGCTCCATGGGGTGGATGTTCCCCACACTTTACAAATACAGAAATGGCTGAATGGATTGTAACTCACCCTCAGTCTAGATAACTCAGTTGGTAAAGGATCCACTTGCAATGCAGGAGACCCTGGTTTGATTCTTGGGTCAGGAAGATCCTCTGGAGAAGGGACAAGCTACCCACTCCATCATTCTGGGGCTTCCTTGTGACTCAGCAGGTAAAGAATTGCCATGTACTGGGCAGGGGCAGGTGCTCTGGGACTGCTGGGGATTGGGAGGGATCTTGGAGGTGGAGGCAGTTCTAGCTGGAGTTCTTACTGTGGCCTGATTCTGGCTGATGGTGCCCTGTTTCCTGCCCTTTCAGGCCGTAGGTTTATTCTTTGCTACCCTCCCCAGCGGGACACAGCTGCCCCCTGCCCAGGGGACGGCAGGGTTTGCTCCGTATGGGAGGAGGGTCTGAGCACAGATGGTGGGAGTGTAGGGGCTGAGTTTCCACCTTTCTCATGAGGCCTCTGGGTCTGCTCCCCAGGTCTTCCCTTCCGAGGTGAGGCTGCTCTTTCTGGTTATCACATTGCCAGCTGTCCTTCCTGTGAGCCCTGTGAGGGTCAGCGGGAAAGAGCCTGCCAGTGAGACTGAAATTTTTTTTTTTAAACAACAAATCAATTTTTAAAAAATTATAAACATGTCTCAAGTATTACATGGGGCATGTTGGAGGTCCTGGATTATTATTTGCTAAAATTTGGCAATTGATTCATGATGGATAACTGGAAGTTTTTGATGAGGCTCAAAGATTTTTTTTTAAATTATTTATTTATTTTTCATTGCTCTAGGTCTTTGTTGCTGTGCTAGGTCACTTTAGTCGTGTCCGACTCTTTGTGACCCCGTGAACTGTAGCCCAGCAGGCTCCTCTGTCCATGGGATTCTCCAGGCAAGAATACTGGAGTGGGTTGCCATTTCCTCCCCCAGGGGATCTTCCTGACCCAGGTTGTTGCTGTGTGCAGGGTTTCTCTACTTGCAGAGACTTGGTGGGGGGCGGTTACTCTAGTTGTGGCGGGCGGACTTCTCATTGCAGTGACTTTTCTTGTTGCAGAGCACGGGCTCTAGGGTGCGCAGGCTTAGTTGCTCTGCGGCATGTAAAATTCTCCCAGACCAGGGATCAAACCAGTGTCCCCTGCAATGCAAGACGGATTCCCAACCACTGGACCATTGGAGAAGAGGCTGAACCCTTGATCGGGGCTCCCAGGGAGTCTTGAGGGTCATGAGCCCATATTGGACCTTGAGCGGCTTTCTAAACTGAGCTGAGTCTTTCTGTCTCACTGGGATGGGGGCTGCCCCTTCCTCGTGAGACAGACTTCCTGTTCCGACTCTCTGAAGTGGCTTCTCTCCACTCAGATTCCAAGCTCTGTGGCTATCAGGTAGCCTCAGCTCTCTGATGGGTTTAAGAAAAATGACTCTGTAGATAGTTTGGAGTTTTCTCTTATTTAGGGTGAGAGACTCCCTGTTTGAGCTGACTATGCTGAAGCAAGACCTGAAAAGTAAATTTTCATATGAAATTTTCCCATTTTTAAAAGTTGGCAATTAATTTAAATAATTAAAAAAAACTGTAAGCTGCCCCAAGCTTGTCTGTTGGCCAAATCCATCAATGCTATCAAGGGTCAGAGGAAGAACAATGGGATTGGGTTTTAAGCGTGTAAACAGCATTGGGAATAATGGCTGCAGACCACTGTTGAGTCCCAGAAATGTGGAGAGAAACCCAGAGGATGATTGGAAGTGAAATTAGCAGCTGGAGTCCTTTGTGGGGGGGCTCTTCAAGGGTCCACTTTGACTTGCACGTACCTTACCTAGTGTCCACAAGTTCCATGGACACGGTTGATTGGTGGCTGGGCTAAGCTGAGCAGAAGTTGATGAAGAGGAAAGACACGTGGTTTTGAGGCGAGCGGACCTAAGAGAGGCCCCCGAATCTGCACCCACTTTATTCCAACCTGACCCCTGGGCCAGGGCGTCCTGTCTGCCCGTGTCTGTTTCTCCCAGCCACTGAGACCTGCTAAGACAGGTCTCTTCCTGCAGAGAGTGACAGGGAGGATTTACAGCCCTTCTGCAGAGAAATAAAACCCTGCCTTCTGCTTGGGCTTCTCATTGTGCTGGCCTCCTCCCCCTCATTCCCCCTGAGATGGGATTTTGAGTGATGAGGGAGGGCTGAAGGGGGGGCGGGGAGGGGCAGGGATCTAGAGAGTGATATTCAAAGAGACACAGAGAGAGGGACAGAGGGAGACAGATTTGGGAGCGCTGAGAGCCACAGAGACAGAGAGGGAGGCAGAAAGTGTAACGGAGAGACAGAGAAAGGCGGATGGGGGGACAGGGGACAGGGAGAGACAAAGAGACAGAGAGAGGAAGGAGGACAGGTTGGACAGACAGCTTGCCATAGAGATCACTTCCTAGGGACCAGGGCAACACTAGAGAGAAAGGAAACTGTGGAGTTGGGAGAGGCAGACAGAGAGGACAAGGGGGTGATGTGGAAACAAAAGAAGGATCCAGAGAGACAAAGCAGGATGTGGTTCAGGTCAGAGAGGGGGCAACAGAGAAGCAGAGAGATGGAGGAGGTGAGACAGGAAGAGAGAGCTAGCTAGGATGCAGGGATCTGGGGAGAACACCTACACAGAGGGGTAGAGAAGGGAGCTGACGTTGATCGAGGGCTCCATACACTTGCTGATTACAAATACTTATTTTCTTTCTTGTTGACCTGGTGATAGCCTTCTGGGCTATAGATGTCATTGTCTTTACTTGAAAGATGGGGAGGCTGAGGTGTCACTTGGCTAGGAAGTCAGTGAGCTGGGGTATCCAATGCAGTGAACTGACCTGCATCCCAAGCCTCTTTCTTGACTCAGACACAGAACCCAACTCAGGGGAGGCCAGGCTTTGCCATGGGTCCTTAGGTTTCTGAGCCCTCTTAGCCCCTTCTGATTCGGTTGCAAATCAGGGCTGCAGATGGTTCTGGTAGGGCTTTGTGGGGGCGGGTGGGGGGAGGGCCACTGTCTTCGGGGAGGGAAGATCGGAAAGGATCTTTCAGATCAGGGAAAGAGGGTGGTCTGACACCACGAGAGACTCCTGGTCAACCTCAGAAAAAGGATCCAAACTCCTCATTCTGGAGGTTAAAGTGTCTAACAGTCTAGATGCAACCCACTTCCAGATGGCCAGTCAGCCAGGAAAGTGCCATTTGTGTGGAATCCTTCTTTCTCCAACTGGGGCTCCAACTTTCTGCTTGATCCCACTCCTTGCTTGCTGCTGGCACAAAGTTCTGTCTTTTTGAAGTTTCTCCTCACCCCTCACAGAGGCCAAGGGGGTCAGTGGGAAGATGAGTCCCTTTGGTGTTTTGCTGTTTGAGTTACCTCACCAGTCCTGACTCTCTGCTAAGGCGGTCTTTAGATAAGATCCAGGTGAGAAATCTCTACAGTCTTGTTAATTAGATACAGTCATCTCTTTGTATGGGGTGGGGATTGGTTCCAGGACCCACTGGGAATACCAAAATGATGCTCAAGTCCCTAATATGAAAGGGGTAGCACTAACATATGGGACTTCCCTGGTGACTCAGATGGTAAAGAATCTGCCTGCAATGTGGGAGACCTGGATTCGATCCCTGGATCAGGAAGATCCCCTGGGGAAGGGAATGGCTACCCACTCCAGTATTCTTGCGTGGAAAATTCCATGGACAGAGGAGCCTGGTGGGCTACTATCCATGGGGTCGCAAGAGTCAGCCATGACTTAGCGACTAAACCACAACCAGAGGAGCCTGATGGGCTACAGTCCACAGAGTCACAAAGACTCAGACACGACGGAGGGACTGACACTGACATATGAGCTAGACTCACCCTCCCAAATACTTTAAATAACCTCTAGATTACTCATCTAATATAATGTGAACGCTGTGTAAATAGTTGCTGGCATGTGAAAAATTCAAGTTTTACTTTGTGGAACTTTCTGGAATTATTTTCCCTGATGTTTGTGATCTGTGGTTGGTTGAACCGGCAGATGCAGGACCTGTGGATGTGGAAGGGACACCTGTACACTAAGAGGAAAGTCTGTTTCTTCTGAGGCCTGGTTTCTAAGGGGACTCTGGACTCTGGGGTCCCAGGGATCACCTGGCAGGGGGTGGGTCTTCACCTGTCATGGAGGGGGTGTTCCCTCTGCTGGCTCCAGGGCGATGTTCTGTGCTATCCGGCGAGGTGCCAGGGTTGGGACAGATAGGGTGGGCTGTTCTCCAAAGGGAGTAAAGGCAGGTAAGGGGGGCAACGAAGCCCTGGGGAAGAGGACCAGAAGTCAGGCGTGAGGGGTAAGGTGACATCACAACTGGCCATTTTCCCCGAGGATGGAATCTGTGTAGGGACCAAGGAAAGTTATTGTGGAGTTGCTTTCCCAGGGCCCAGGGAGGTCGAGAGTGGAGTTTGTGATGGATGGAGCTTCTTGGGTGAAACTCAGCTTATGGTGAACAATGTTGGATTTGTGATCTCCAAAGATTTAACTTCGTGACCAGAGACCAGGCTTGACCACTCAAGGTTCTTGTGTGGCAGAAGTTTTATTACAGTGAAAAGGGGCTCAGAAAGTTTCTGACAGACATCAGAAGGGGGCGGGGAGTGCCCCCCTTGCTAGTCTTAGCAAGAGAGCTATATACTTTTTAGTTAGTTATTACAATAAATCAAAAGAATGTCTCAACGTTGTAAAGATCTTACCAGACCCACTCCCACAATTTACATTTTAAGATAGCCAGATTCAGTCAGTTCAGTCGCTCAGCTCTGTCTGACTCTTTGCAATCCCGTGGACTGCAGCACGCCACGTATCCCTGTCCATCACCAACTCCCGGAGCTTACTCAAGACTCATGTCCATCGCGTGGATAACAGGATTAGTCAGAAGGTTTTCAGGAAGGAGAAACTGTCCTCAAGCAGGATACATTGTTATTACATAATCCTTAGTACAGAGTTTAAACTGGGTAGTTTTGTTGTGTAATCCTCAATTCTGGGCTTAAAGAAAAAAAACTTTTTATGTGACTAAGACTAAGGAACGTAGAGGAAAAAAAGTCTGTCCTTTTCTCCTCCTTGAGAATTCCAGACCCCTCTCTCCTCTTTGCAAGCCCCAGACCCCTCTCTCTACCTCCTCCTCCTCCTCTGGGACCCCAGACTTCTTATTAACCTACCTAGAAATGGACTCTCTCAAAACTCCACAGAATGGGACAGGTTGATGGACTGAACGTACAACACCATCTTCCAATGCATGGGATTTTTCTTTCTGGGATATTCCCTGGACAGCACTCCCCTCATCCCTGGAATGACAGCCTGGACTTAATACTCAGTCTTTCTTGCTCTCTGGGCCACTACTAACAACCAGAGTCCTTCTAGCTTCCCTGTCGTCCTGCTTTCGCTTGAGGCATTGCCCAGAAAGCTGACCCGCCTGGAAGAATGTAGGTGTGGTCCATTGGTGTTGGGATGATGACGGGGGTACTGCAGAGGATGACCAGGCATTTCCAGCTCTTTGGAAAACTTCTCTTTGGCCACCTTTCTGAATCCCTCAGCATGGGACTTGGTGGGGAGGTCCACTGACTGTCTTCCTGGAAGAGAGCTTACCCAAGGGATTTCCAGAAGAGACAAAGTGACGCACTCAAGTTAGAAGCATCCACCCTTGGTCAATACTGATGCTTGTAGAAAGTGCATCTGAGCGTATTTATTTCCCTGGGAGTGATGAGGTTGAGAAGAGCCAGCTGTGAGCACAGGGAGCCCCCCTCAGTCCCCAGATTGTCCGCTGGACTCCACCTGGCATGGAGTCAACAGTAGCGCAGCTGGCCTTGACTCTTCCTTATGAGATCTGGTGGCGATTCCCTCCTTGGCTGTAAGAGGAAGTGGCTCAAGGAGCAGGGCCTGATGGAGGGAGGAGTCGGCAGGCTTTGGGCCAGAGGTGAGCTCAGGACTCTGCAATTCGAGGCTGAGAGAAGCAGGGCCAGTGTTTCTGCTTCACTCCCAGGGTCTCGACCCGAGTGAGCCAGGACTGTGACTGACCCGAGGGGAGTGCTTCTGGCTCAGACAGGCGGCTCCATCTCTCCTTTCGGGGAGCCCTTGGGCGAGCCTGGTTCCAGGAGCAGATGGCGAATGGCTTTCCCACCCTGGCAGCCTGCACCCATGGGGACCAGCGTTAGGGCCAGGGAGAAGGTCTTCAAAACACTGTCTCCCCTCCTCGCTTTTGGTAAGCGGGATAAATGGGTATTTTTGACAGGATAGGCTGCTTGTGGTCATAAGCAAGCCCCAAATGTCAGTGGCTTTAAAGCAGCACAAAGATTTCTTACTCACATCATATTCCAGTACGGCTGCTCAGGGGTTTTGCTCCGTGCAGTCTGTGGGACCCCTCTTCTGTCCAGCCGGCAGCTCTGGACTCCTCTAGGTTCTCAGCTCAGGTGGACAAAACGAGTGAGAGGATTGCATGGGAGCTTCTGGATCAGGCTGGGAAGTGGCACACGGCAGCGAGTCCACATCCCTTTGTCCCAGGAAGACTTTGCCTGGCGATGGGGGAAGGAAGGCTGTCTCCAGGGATTCCCCCTAGAACCACTGGTTAGAATTGGTCCATGTTGATACCTTTATGAGTAAAGGAGGCAGTGAGGTTAATGTTT
Organism: Cervus canadensis; assembly: GCF_019320065.1. Taxonomy (NCBI): domain Eukaryota; kingdom Metazoa; phylum Chordata; class Mammalia; order Artiodactyla; family Cervidae; genus Cervus; species Cervus canadensis. Next base: position 18,448,840 of record NC_057417.1, on the reverse strand, counting down.
TAGCTGAGTACCTTGCTATCCTGGACAAAATCTGTATTTGGGATAGTGTGTGTATATGTGTGTGTGTTATATGTTTGTATGTGTGTACATGTACATATATGCACACATATATGTACATGTGTTTGTACATGTCTACATGTGCATTCATGAATGTGTATACATGTATGTGTGTGTGTTCATGTGTATGCATGTGTATATGCTTGTGTTTGTATGTGTGCATGTGTATGTGGTTTTGTGTATATGTATATATATGTATGTGTGTATATATATATATATGGGTATATGTGTGCATGTATATGTATGTGTGTATGTACGCATGTGTTTGTGCATACACGTATGTGCATGTACATGTACACACATATGTGCACATGTGTATGTATAGGTTTGTGTGTGTTTATGTGTGTTTGTGTGCATGTATGTGCATGTGATGTGTGTGTGTGCATGTGTGTGTGTGTGCATGTGTGATGTGTGTGTGTGTGTGTGTGTGTATGGCAGGCACCTAGCCACACTCACCACAGCTGCCCAGACAAGAGATCAGTGGTGGTTAAGGACACTGGGTTTTGAGCCAGACAGTCTTGGCTTTGAGTCTGGACTGCATACCACTCAGCAGTCTCTGCACTGCTTGGTTTGGGGTCAAGTGAGGAGAAGCTCCAGGGTGTGGCTGGATGTGAGTGGCTTAGTCGAGCTGGCCCGCATCCTAGAGGTCTGAGCGGTGATCCATTCTGCTTGGAGGCAGCCCCTCCACCCGTTCCTTTTTTAGCATCTCTGCCTGTGGCATTTGTGCAGGTTAGGGCATCACCCTCAGGGTGGCTCAATGCACGATTAGTCAGAGCATGTCAGAGTTGCAAATGTAAATATCGAGGGGTCTGGGTTGACCTTCCAATGAACACTGTGGTGTGGTGGATGGCTGTGACTCAGGCTCCCCCGAGGGTGGCCCTGGGGGAAAGCTGGGTGTTGCCAGATTTTCAAGGATGTTAGAGAAGTTGCAAGTGAAAACTTTTATGTGCACTCTTCTTGAATCCTAGCGACAAATCACCTGAAACTTAACTCCGCAATAACGTGGCCCAAACCAAACATCTCTGCAGGAGGGCTATTTCCCCAGGGCTGGGTCCCTCTCTGTATGAGGTGAAGGGGGACTGGCTGGCACAATGATACCCTCCTGGGTGTGCAGGAAAACAGAGCTGAATGTTAAATAAACACCCGCTAATTACCCTGGGAATATTTATTGAGATTTCCGCACGTTGTAATAAGAAATTATTGAAACATACATCACCTACCGTGCTGTTAATCATTGGTAAATATATTTTAAATACAGCAGTCCATTAGTATTTTAATTTAGCCTGTCTCCAGCAGAATTTGTGCTGGATCAGACAAATGTGCCAAGCTTCAGAGCCAAGGGAAAAATTCCTCACCTAGTTAATCTTTATGTTCTTCTCTCAGGGAGCAAATTCGGGCTGCACCAGCAAGAGAAATGTTCCCCCGGGATCTGGTATTGATGGTGAGTGTTCTAAGAAGAGCTGGTGGGCGAGGCAGGGAGACTATAGCTATGAAGAGGAGGGGGTGTGGCTGAGGGTCGGGGTGCCGGCAGCTGGCGACTCCCCTGCTGGTCACTGAAATGCATAATTGTACAGTTGAAAAAAAAGGGCAACGGAGGTACTGAACCTCAATGATCACAGCTGATTTTTCTTTTCAACTTGGTTGGTCTGCCAAGGATTGTTTATTTCCCTTCCCTGTAAGCCTCCCTCCCTGTCCAGGGTGTGGGTTCAGATGCAGCGATGGTGATCTGACCTTTGCCTTGGTGACACCAGGGGAGCCTTGTGGATTTCTTTCCCCATGAATTTACCTGTTCATTCAACAGACACTATCAAGCACCAACCGCATACCAGGTACCATTCTGGGTGCTGGAGATAGAGGGGTGACCCCTTACATCCCAAGCATGGAAGGCAGACAACACACACGTGGACAGTCAGTAAGCAAGTGCATTTGGGAGCATGAAGGCATTGTGAGAAAGCAGAGCATGGTGATGGGGGACGGTGACAGTCGGAGTGGCACCAAGGGTAACCAGGGAATATCCCCGCCCTGACTCACAGTTCATATTTTGATTTAACAGGTGAAGGAGAGGGAGAAGTGGATGCTACCTTTGAAATTTTGGAAGTGAAGTAGATGGGGGATTATTCCCCGAGCTTCAGAATTTGGGGGAAGGATCAGGGTTGTTAGGAGGGGATGATGACCAAGCTAGGAATGTATTGAATCCAAGATGTGTATGTGTCACTCAGGAGAAAGTAACCCTCTGTTAAAATGCCCCCTCCCAGCTGCAGCAGATATGTGATGAACCAAGTCACACCCCCTGGGCACATCCGGTGTCAACGCTGGGGGTGTGGACAAGACTTGCTGTGATCAGTGTCCCATATCAGGCACGTGCTGCTGTCTCTTTTGTGCCTGCCTCAGTGGGAGGTCTTTCAGCTCAAGACAGCTGCCATCAGGACGTGGTGGAGGGGTGTTCATATCGCTGGGGAGACCCTCAATCAAAGGAGGATGAGGGAATTACTTGGTGGTCCACTGGTTAGGAGTTGGCACTTTGACTGATGTGGCCCTGGCTTCAATCCCTGGTTAGGAAGTAAGGTCCTGCAAGCCATGCAGAGCAGCCAAAAACAAACGACAAAGGAGGATGAGAGGTGTTAGATGAATGCCTCCGTCTTCCCATTCTCTGGGAGGGGGCAGGTCCAGGGAACATTCTACAGGGTTCTTCCAAGGATCTCCAGTGGGACTGAGCCTTAGGTACCTGCTCTCCGGCGTACATGTCACCTGGCCTTCCTCCTCACTCTTCCCCCACTGCCTCACTCCTGCTTTCTTCAAGAAGCCTCTCAAACTCCCTGCGCTGAGTTCCTGTCACAGGTTCTGCCTTTGGGGTACCCAAATCGGGACAGACTTTTAGCAGCTGCCGAGGGCACACACATGAGAAAGTACATCACAGTGCCGGCTTACCAGGGCAGCCGCAGATTTCCAAGGAAGGACGGGAGACATGAGGACTGAAGAGGGACCACTAATGCTTAAAGGACAGGCAGAGGAAGAAGAGTGGGTTTTCCTAAAAACATACAAAATAAACAAGTCACTGAAGAGCAGGTACCAACCAAACTCTTAAGGGGGATAAAGCACAAACCTCATCAGCTTTCTCTTTTTTTCCCTTCTTTCATATCCTTATCATAGCTTCTTATCCTCTTTGGACTGTGAGGTCATAGAAAGTTTTCAAAGGAGATTTTGCATCCCTGGCATAGCCTTCAGTTCAGTTCAGTTCAGTCGCTCAGTCGTGTCTGACTCTTTGCGTTATCATCCTTATATTTTCTTCTCAGACCGCATCAGTTTGCAACCCAGTAATATTGTTATGGGTGTTGTGTGTGTGGTGTGAAATCTACCTGCAGGGCTACCCTGATCAGGAAATATCCTTGATTAATTTCCATCAAACTCACCTCTTCTTCTTGTTAGTTTCTGTCTCAATCATCTCTTACCACCACCATGATATTAACCAACAGCCCTCAAAATCAACAGCATATAGAAGCATTTGCTTCTTGCCCATGTACCTGCAGGCTGTTGGTAGGCAGCCCTGTTTTCAGGCTGGAAGAGCAATAGCTGGCTGAGACATGCATTTCTCGAGAAAGAAGTTGGACACTCCCAGAGGGCCAGCAGAAATGTGCAATGTTTCTGAAGGCCTTGACTCTGAATTCACAAACTGTCACTTCCACCCACATCTTATTGGACAAAATAAGCCCTACGTCCAAGCCCTTGATATCAGTGTGCAAAGAAGCGCGACCTTCTCAGGAGGATGTGCGTGTGTGTCTGTAAACAAATGTTTGCTGAACATTAATCTAACAAACCACAGGTCCCACAGCACATGATCTATGCATCTCTTGTAGAGTTTGCAACATTCTCCTCTCTACTATGTGCATGTCAATTGTGTGCATATTATGACTCCCATCCACGCTGTGAATTTCGTCCGGGCAGTATTCATTTGCAACCACACTCAGTACCTCCCCACTCATCAACCTAGAAGGGGGATACTCACACAGTAATATGTGATCAGATTCTAGGTATATTTGAAGGCAGAGCAAACAGCATTTGCTGACGGATTGGATATGTACTATGTAAGAGAATGAGGGAGATGATGATATTGTTTTTGACCTGAGCAATTGAGAAAATTGAGTTGCCCTAGATAAATGGGGGGAAATTGTGGGAGGAATTGATGCTCAGAAAATGGAAGGTCATTAATATCTATTTCATTGCTTCCAGAAGTGTGGGATGTTCAATATTTATGGGTGGTAGGGAGATGAAACACAGACCCAAGAACAGTTAGCATTGAATCAAAGAGTTAGAAAGCTATTTATCTTTCAATTCTTTATTGACTCTTTTGATTAGTTAAAAAAACAGTCTCAGTTTGGCGCTAGTGTGCTTTAAACACTTGCTGATCTCCCTTTTTGGAAAAGAGAGTATGCTGCAGGCTTAGAAACTTGGGCTGGTAACAATATCTAGCTAGATTTAATAACCATGTTTTCTTTTCATTGTATTTTTTTCTGGATAACTTCTCTGTGTGACTATTGATTCTAGTTCATTTACAGTCTAGATATGTTTCTTTAAAAATGAATTTACTTACATCAAAATGGAAATCAATTCACCAAAAAAAAAAAAAAAAGGTTAAGTGAATTTATTCATCCGTTTATTTGGGAAACATTTCTTGCATGTCAACTATCTACCAGATGCTGTTTTGGGTGTTGAGGACATAGCAGTGAGTAAAAATAGCCAATTCTGGGACTTCATGGAACTTTCAGTCTAGTAGAGAAGGCAGAAAATAAAGTAAACCAGTAGTTGGTAAGTTGTAAAGAATGAGTAAAGCAGAAAAGCTGAATTGGAAGTGATGTCCTGGTGGTGGTGCAATTTAAATAGAGCGGGCAGGGAATGCTTCATGAAGAAGGTGGCATTTGGGGAAAGATCCAAGGAGTCTAGCCACATCGGTCTTTGCGAAAGAGTGTTCCTGGCAGAGGAAATGGTGGGGAGGGACAAAAGCTCTGAAGCCAGAGCGTGCCTGCCGTGGTTGAAGAGGAACATGGAATCAGTTCCGTTTGGAGTAGAGGGAGGGAGGGGGTGAGTAATAGATGAAATCAGAGAACTAGTGAGGGGATGGGATTGCACAGGGTCCTGGGGGATGCTGCTGAGAATGCAGCTTTCACTCTGAGCAAGATGGGAAGAACTTTGGGCAGAGGAGTGACATGATCTGACTTGCAGGGTGAAAGCGACATGATCTGACTTCCAGGTCACTGTGTTGGGAACAGACCCAAGGCAGCAGGGACAGTCACAGGGAGACCTAAGGGGATGCAGAAATCCCGCTGTGGGGGGATCATGACTTGGATGTGGGTGACAGTGAGATGTAGTCAGGTTCTGGGAATATTTTGATGGTAGAGCCAGCAGAATTTGCTGACAGATTGGATACGTGCTATGCAAGAGAATGAGGGAGATGGTGTTTTTCATCCGAGCAATTGAGAAAACTGCATTGTGCTATCTACAGATGGGGAGATTGTGGGAGGAGCATGTGAAGGGGGCATTAGCCGTTCCCCTGGGTTGTGTTGACTTGGAGATGCTTGTCTGACAACCCAGTGAAGTTGTTAAGTAGCCTCCTGGATATTGCAGTTGGGATTTATGGGAGGGGTCCCAACCAGGGCTTAAATACAGGAATCATCAGCATAGAGATGGTGTTCCATGAACAGACACAAGATAGAAGGGAGGGCGCAAAAGTGGGGCCTCTCTTCCTGTCTGCCTGTGGTTAGCCCTGCATTTGTAGCTCTTTGCTCTTCTAAAGTCTGGGCCTCAGATGTGACAGGTGCAGATGACACAAGGCTATTTTCCTAGTGATTTGGGAAACTGCCCCACATTTCCTGTGGCCCCAGAAAGGACAAAGCAAATCTGCTTTGAAAAACTGTCATTTCAGCATAATCACTCTGCATACCAAGCTCTGCACATTAAGCTCTTCAAATTGATCTGTCCTGTCATTTGGACTCCCTAAACCTTGCCTTTTTCTTTACACAGTTGTCATTTCCACTGGGAGGCAGTTGTCTGCAGCCTGAACTATATATGTCAAAACATCCTGTTAAGGTTTTCTGAGGTTTCTGATGTCAGACAATTCAGGGCATCTGGTTTCCAGATCAGAGAAGGGAAATTTTCTTCCTGTCATTAGGTTATTGCCGCAGATGGGGTCTTGACTGCTTCAGGTCTTGGGGCCAAAACCAGATGCCTAGGGTGTGTAACAGTTTCTGCTATAGGATACAAAACTGGCTTAGCCTGAAACTTGTGAGGACGATTTAAAATAATAGCCATAACTATCATCAAATGAACACTGATTCCGCCAGGCTCTGTTTTGTAGTAGATGCTATTGGTGCCTTGCAGAAACCCTACTCTGGTTGCACACCCACCATCCATGTGCTGACAGCTTATCGCCAGTCCCTTGGCTGGATAGCAGCCACCTCAGCTGCCTCTGCCTGCCGCTGATGACTGGCTGACCCAGGCTGGCCACCTTGCCTTGATGTTGGGACATGCTTTGTGACTCAGATGATAAAGAATCTACCTACAATGCAGGATACCCGGGTTCAATTCCTGGGTCAGGAATATCCCCTGGAGAAGGGAATGGCAACCCCACTCTAGTCTTCTCTCCTGGAGAATCCCATGGACAGAGGAGCTTGGAGGGCTTCAGTCCATGGGGTCACAAAGAGTGGGACGTGGCTGAGAAACTTACCACTTCTTCAGTCCACTTCACTGTGCTCCAAAGCTCCCTGTGGGATCAAGCTGGAGGCAGCCTTGGGATAAAGTCCCATCGTTGCTTTTCTTTCTTCCCTCATCTTACTCTGCTTCCCTCATTTTCCTCCTCTGGAGAGAGGCCCCCATCTCGGAAGCCCATCTCAGGTTCTGTTTCTGGGGAAGTCAGCCTCAGACGAGGCTTAGTATGTTTCATATCATTTAGTCCTCTCAACAACACTCTGACACAGTATTATTATTTCTTATTTACAGATGTGACTGTGAAGGCTGAGCACAGTTAGGAACCAGCCCAGAGACCACATCGCTGAACAGGTACAAGAGCCAGGAGTCAACTCCATCATCTGTGCTAAAGCTCACGCTCCTAACAACTGTGGCACATTGCCATCTTTCCAATGGTTAATCTCAGATATTTTGAACATCAAATGTTTTCTTCCATCCTCTTCTTTGGGGGTTAAAGATGTTAGGCAGTGTTGACTGGAGAGCCAGGGACTGGTTGTCTGGTGGTGACAATGGGCAAAGAGATAGTGGGTAGCTGGGCCCTTGGGGAGGCAAAGAAAGGTCCTTGGTTAACCTGTAGGGAATTAACCTGATTAAACTGTAGGGGACTTCCCTGCTGGTCTAAGTGGTTAAGAATCTGCCTTCTAATTCAGGGGACTCAGGTTCGATCCCTGGTGGGGGACTAAGATCCCACATGCCACGAGGCATCTAAGCTCGTGTGCTACAACTACCGAGCCTATGTGCTTCAAGGTCCATGTGCCACAATGAAAGATCCTGTCTGCCGCCAACTAAGACCAGATTCAGCCAAATAAATAAACATGAAAAAAATATGCAGCTGTGTTGTATGTATTCTGGCCAGAATAAATTCATGGCCTTGGACAACCCCACAACCACTCCCAGTTGGTGTTGGAATACAGTCAGAAATTTCCGATTGTTTGTAAGTCATTCACCTCCTCACTGGTGCTCCTTCTGGACTTGGCCTCTGGAGTCATAAGGATTCATCTGGCTTCTGCCGCTAATTAGCAGGGTTTCTTTTTTGCAAATGTTCTAACTATGCTACACGAAACACTTTTTTCCATCTGTAAAATGGGAGAAATGACTTCTCCTCTGTCTTATATAAAACCATGGTCAGTGCTTCACAAGCTACAAGTTAATGGCTCGCTGGAACAGAGGAATCATGATTGGTGAGTTTTCTGCAGGAGGAAAGGGTCCAAATTCCCTTGTATAATTCTCAAAGTGTACACCTAGGGTTTATGCTACCTGGTGGACCAGCCGGTGTCTCAAAATGGAATGAGATGCTAAAACCACCGAGAATAGACGTGACTAGTATAAACATAAGGGCATATGTTTAGGTTCAAAACACCCTGCAACTCACCTGCTGAATGGGAGTGGGCTGGAGAAAGAACAATGCGTGCTTAAAAAGGATTTAAGAGTTTTTGATTGAGGGCAAGGTCAATATCAGCCAATAATGATGATGTCATTGTGCTTGTAAGGACATAAATACAGTCCTCGCTTGCTTTCAGAGAAGTAGGGGATGCATAGTTTCATTCTGTTCCAGATGGATGAGATTACAGTTGGAGAATAAAATAATAGTGATGAGAACTGATGTTTAGTGACACGGTAATATGCCAGCATAGTGCGTGTTAAGCGCTTCATATGTCTTATCTCCTTTAATTCTCATAACAGCACATGGACTCCCCAAGCTATATTTTTTAAACTCTACATAGGAGGACATTAAGGCGTCTCTTGTGGCTCCTTGGTAAAGAAGCGGCCTGCTAATGCAGGAGACATGGGTTTGATACCTGGGTCAGGAAGATTGCCTGGAGAAGGAAATGGCAACACACTCCAGTATTCTTGCCTGGGAAATGCCATGGACAGAGGAGCCTGAGATATATAAGACCCCATATAGTTTTTCCTGGGACTATTTCAGAAGCGAGAAATGGGAACCCCTCTCTCAACTTTGGAGAAGCACGTCTCCTAGGACTTGGTATGCATCTTCATTGTTGTCCAGTCGTTAAGTCATGTCCAGCTCTTTGCGACCCCATGGACTGCAGCACGCCAGGCTTCCCCATCCTCCACTATCTCCCGGGGTTTGCTCAAATGCATATCCATTGAGTCAGTGATGCTATCTAATCATCTCATCCTCTGCCATTCTCTTCTCCTTTTGCCTTCAATGTTTCCCAGCATCAAGATCTTTTCCAATGAGTCAGTTCTTCTCATCAGATAGCCAAAGTATTGGAGCTTCAGCTTTAGCATCAGTCCTTCCAATGGTGGTTGATTTCCTTTAAGATCGATTGGTTTGATCTCCTTACAGTCCAAGGGATTCTCAAGAGTCTCCTCCAGCACCACAATTTGAAAGCATCAGTTCTTCAGTACTCAGCCTTCTTTATGGTCCAACTCTCATATCCATACATGACAACTGGAAAAACCCTAGCCCACCAGGCTCCTCTGTCCATGAAATTCTCCAGACAAGAATAGTGGAGTGGGTAGCCATTCCCTCTTCTAGGGGATCTTGCTGACCCAGGAATCGAACCTGGGTCTCCTGCATTGCAGACAGATTCTTTACCACTTGAGCCACAGGGAAGCCCATCTTCATCTTTATGCCATATCAACTCTGACGAGGTGCTGCTGTGGGAATACTCTGGTGGTAACCAGACTATGAATTCTCTGCGATCAGGGACCTTATCTTTTTGTTATTCTTGTACACTCTGTGCCTGGCATACTTAATAACCTCAACAAATATTTGTTGAGTGAAATGGTTTCAATATCTACTTTCTTTCATCCTAGCTGAACACCCTTCAACAAATTGCTTAACCTTTCGGAACCTCAATTTCCTCATCTGTAAAATGGACTTGTTAATATCTAGACTCTGGGGTTGTTGGAAGGATCTGACATGCTGGTGTGTTTAAAAGAACTAGGGCCAAATCAGACACTTGATAAGTCATTGCTTCCCTTCTTCCGAGGACATGACATTTTGTTCCCCTCTCCAAGGTCCTGAAGCCCACCACTGCTTGGAGTTCCTTCCTCACCAGAGGCTGGCATTGCTTCTGAGACTGGAGCTCTACTTTTGGGGACCACATCCTCTGTCAGGGGAGAGAAGAAGGGGCAGATGCAGGCTCATGACTTCTTCTCAGGATGGTGAGGAGAGATGTGGGAGGCAATGGCTTACCTTTCCCATTTGGCCCGGAGCAGACTGCAAGGCTCAGGCTTTTGCAGATACACCTGGACTGACCCATGCAGATTAGGGGCAGCCCTTTCAGAGCCTACACCCCAGGAGGCTTCTGGCATCTTCCAACAAAGGTGGCACCACCAGCTTTCCAACTTTGGGCCACTTTCTTTTTTTTTTATTTTTATTTTTTGTTATTTTTTGCATTTCACTAGTTTAATTTTTTTTTTTTTTTTTTTACTGCACCATGCAGCATGTGAGATCTTAGTTCTTCACCCAGGGATCAAACCTATCCCTGCTGCATTGGGAGCATGCAGTCTTAACCTCCAGACAGCCAGGGAAGTCCCTGGGTCACTTTCTTTTAAAGATATATCTTTATTTTAAAAGCCCAAAATACATATTCTTAACACAAAATAAAATAATCTACAATTCATTAAGATAAAACATTAACCCATCTCCCAATCACACATGCTGAGGGTAAACAATGCTTACTTACTATTACGGTACGTAGAATGTCAAGCCTTTTTTTATGAGTACATATTGGGCTTCCCTGGTGGTTCAGCTGGTGAAGAATCTGCCTGCAATACGGGAGACCTGGGTTTGAGCCCTGGGTTGGGTAGATCCCCTGGAGAAGGGAAAGGCTACCCACTCCAGTATTCTGGCCTGGAGAATTCCAAGGTTTGTATAGTCCATGGGGTGGCAAAGAGTTGGACATGACTGAGCAACTTTCATGTTCATTATGAGTATATTAAATATATATATATATATTTAGTATGTATTTTGTCTATAGATGTAAATGCCATCATTATCTTCTGATCTGTAATATGTTATCTTCATTTACATTTTTCATGTCATAATAAATGTACTTCATTTTTTTTTTTTTTAATATCTGCATGGTGATGGTGGTGGTTTAGTCACTAAGTGATGTCTGACTTTGTGACCCCATGGACTGTAGCCCGCCAGGCTCCTCTGTCCATGGGATTTTCCAGGCAAGAATACTGGAGTGGGTGGCCATTTCCTCCTGCAGGGATCTTCCCGTCCCAGGGATTGAACCTGCATCTCCTGAATTGCAGGCAGATTCTTGATTGCTGAGCCACCCTATACCCCATGTCCTTAATTTGATTAACCAGTTGCCCTCTATATGGTCATTAGGGTTATTTCCAATCAATTTGCTAATGATGAACCTCTTTTTCTACTTAGGATATACACATTTTGAATTTCCCATACAAAATAGATTTTTATCCCTTGAAGATTATTTGTGTTTGGGAAACACCTAAGAACGATTTGTGAATAGGTTTGTCATGATGGTTGTCAGAGACATTTGACATTGAATGTTCCAGACTCCCTGCTGGGTTCTGAGGTTATAGAGAGGTTCAGGTCTATCCACACACCACTGTAATGTGAGTTTTCTGTGATGATGACCATTAGAGGGGGGCTAAAGTCCTGCTCTGAACATCTGATCTAAGCTTTAAGTAATTAGAAGTTGTGACTGCTATTCAATTGCTAAGTTGTGTTTGACTATTTGCAACTCATGGCCTGCAGCATGCCAGGCCTCCCTGTCCCTTACTATGTCCCGGAGTTTGCCCAAGTTCATGTCCATTGAGTCGGTGATGCTATCCAACCATTAGAAGTTATCCAGGCGAAAAAAAAAGAGGACATTTTAAATATATGAGACAGAGCTACAAAGCCACAGAGAAGTGAGAGAGCATGCTGGGGTTCAGAACTGACAAACCAGAGCTTTGGTCTGAAACAGAAGAGGAGGTTCTGTGCCTGGAGGAGGGAGGATCCAGTAAGAAGCTGCCAAAGACAGCCAGGACCAGACTGCAGACTCCATGCTGCGAAATCTGAACCCGGAGGAAGAAGTGATAATTGAGGTCATGGGCTTTGGAGTCCAGCTGTGCTCTGATCCACAGCAGTGCCTTTGGTCCCGGCAGGGAGGACTGCAGAAGGCTGACTCTGGTCCTCCTCTGGCCCTGCCCTCTGCGGGGTGAGGAGGCAGGTGGTCGAGGGGATATGCCTGCCCAGAACTGCATTCCCTTGTTCTTGATCATGAAACTTTAAGACCCCTCTTCAAACATCCCGTAACCTACTCCAGCATCTGCAGTCTTTCTGCTGAGTCCATCTCCCTGAGAGTGCACCCTGTTAATGGTGGGAACTTCTTCTCCCCTCTCTGAGCTGTGCCCAAGGTGCAATAGATTTCAGGGGATGTGGATGAGGTTTTGATGGGCAGATTGGGGTGTCTACACAGGTGCACGATGAAGCCCCTTGATGTATGAGGTGTAACCAGGAAGGAGACAGAAGGACCATGGGTTGTAGGCTCAAGACCTCCCCTCATCTGGGGCCCCATAAATGTCAATGTAGGGCCCATTACTGTAATTGCCTTCTTCTTAGTTACATCTTCCATAAGGCAGGACTAACAGTAGACCTTAAGTCATAGGAATTTTGTGATGATCAAATAGGTTATCAGAGCTCGGCTTCCCCGATGGTTCAGATTGTAAAGAATCTGCCGGCAATGCAGGAGAGCCAGGTTCAATCCCTGGGTTGGGAAGATCCCCTGCAGAAGGGAATGGCAACCCACTCCAGTATTCTGGCCTAAAGGACCCCATGGACAAAGGAGCCTGGTGGGCTCCTGGGCCACTCATGGACCTGGTGGGTCCATGGGGTCGCAAAGAATTGGACACGACTGAGCCATTAACACACATCCACACAGATGTATACTGCTTCCATGTAGAGCCTGCCTGGCATTCAGCAAGTGCTCTGGGGTTGGTGCATGCATGTTCATTTCTCAGGAGTGGGTTGTCATTTTTCTCCTCCAGGGAATCTTCTCGAACCAGAGATCAAACCTCAGTCTCCTGCATCTCCTGCGTTGAAGAGATGCTATCCTACTTGAGCCAGCAGGGAAGCTCCAGCAGTATTCAATAAGGCTTATTGTAGGTGAAGGGTTCTTGGAGAGGTTTTGCAGTTGGGTTGGCATGTTGGATGTGGGATGCTGTGTGGAGAGGGATGGGGTAGGGAACTAAGAACAGCAGACTTGTTAGAAGCCTAACTGATGTGATATGGAGAGTTGATAGGGGAGGCAGACACAATTTTGGCAGCAGGGCTGGGGAAAGTTGAGAGACTGGTATCAGGCCATCAGCAGTTACTGGAGTTGGGGATGTACAGTGCCTTTCCAATGGAGCACTAACATCAACATTTCTTCCATCTGACTCACCAACCTCCAGCACCAGAGTGACCTGGGTGGTTTTGATGAAATGCAGATCCCCAGGCTCCAGTTCAAGCCTAATGCATCGGGATCACTGAGGCCAGGACCCAGGAGTGCTTAAACACACATCAAATTAGCGAATCACTGACACAGAGTAAAATAAAGATAAACTGGTGACTAAAGTTTGCAGGTTAAAAGTCTGGAATGACATTGAAAAAAAGGAGATATTATCTGCCTGGAAGAAAGGAACTATTACCTAACGTAGACCAATTGTTTTGGAGAAAATGTCTTTCCAAACTTGTCTGAAGGAGAAAAAGAGTAAGAAGGTGTTGGTGACAAAGAGGGTGGAAGCCACGGCTTTGAAGGCGGCTGTGTGTGTATGCGTGTGTGTGTGTGTGTGTGTGTGTGTGTGTGTGTATCTAAGAGATTGCCAAATCGATATCCCATTTCCCTTGGAGTTTACACAGCTGCCCACAGGGCGATTCCTGACTCGAGGATAAATAGGGCCATATCACTCGGCTGGAGAATAATGAATTTTCTAGATGGGCCACACATCCTGGCGATGGGCCTTTCAGGAAACAACGTTTGGAGGAGAGCTTGTTCTTTGCTGCAGAGAAGTGCATTCACATACTTCTGTCCCCTCCAGCCAGCTCTAGGGCACATGTGTCATGTGAATGAGTGTTTTCGTGCAGAGGAGCATAATGTTTGAGAGAGAAACCCTGAAGTCAGGTCGGGGTTACTAGTATTTGTGGACTGTTTTTCCTATCCACTGGACTGTGGTTACTCTGAGGGCAGAGCTATCTTGCGTTTGTCTCACCACATCCCCTGTACCCATCAGGACAGGCTAGGTGGTCCTGCACTCACAAGTCAGCCCGGACCCTCAGTGGCTTTTGTGACAAGGGCTGATTTCTTGCTCAGACTATGTGTGTGTCCATCTCGAGTGAAGCTGTGGCTGGGCTCCATGCCCTTTGCGCTCTGGCCTCCAGGCTGACTGATGGAGTTGCTGTACCTGGTCTGTTGCCAGTTGCCAGGGGAGGGGGATGGAAACATGATGGATTTCACACTGGACCTTAAGACTTCTGCCTGGAAGTTGCGAGTCACTTCTGCTTGCGTTTCACTGGACAAAGGATGTCACATGGCTCCATTTAAGTTGAAGGAGTGGGGCAAGTTCGTTGTACTTAGTTCTCTGAAGGAGGAAAACCAGAAATACTGATTAATGGCATGAATGACTGCCACACCACCATGGCAAGCTAACTAGGACTTGGAATCGTGTGGGCAAATGAATGAAATGGGCTTGCCTTGAATCCAGAGCTATTCAGAGCAAAAAGCACAAGGAGGGGCCTGGCAAGGTGGGGGAGGGGTGGTGTCCAAGCAAATCTTATCCTTGTCTGGATGTCAGTTTCCATGTTTGAACTATAGGACACATTGGCCCTTTAAGTTTCGTCTTTGTCAATAAGTTAGGCAGGCATCTGCTGAATGATCTGGCATCTCCAGCTCCACGATTTGAATTCTGGATGCTCTTCAGGGTCTTCTGGCGAAGTGCCTAGAACCTTAAGCCAACCACTCGGGGCTGGCTGCCCCAAACCATGCCAGTGAAGTTGACCGTGGATGTCCCAGGTGCACACAGATGGATACTTTGAGCAGGGAAATGGCTCAGCTCTGGGGCTCTGACTGTTTTCACCACAATGTGAAAGCCCAAGGGGTGGAGCCATGAGCAGGGCTCTGGGGTCTGATGGCTCAGATTCACATCTTACCTCCAGCACCTGCTGTGTGGTCTCAGGTAAGTGACATTTCCTCTTTGTCTTTGGTTTCCTTCTCTGACGGTTTTGTTGAAGATTAGATGAGTTTACATGTGTAAAGCCTGTGGCATTCTGCCTGACACACACTGAACTCGGGATGATGGACACTAAGCTGTGATCCTGAATATTATTATTTGTTCTTTCCCACTGGAATTCCCCATGCTTGCAGCCAGGTTTTCTGTCTATGAAAACAATTAAGACCTCATAGGATGGTTGTGGGACTTCACTGAGACTTGAACTCTGTGGGAATATTTCCTCAAAATTCAAAGCTGCCAGGACCCTAGAAATACTGCTAAGACCTGAACACTGGTCAGCAGCTCCAGCTCTGCATTAATTGATTCCTCACCTTTGCCTGAAAGTCAATCCACCAGGACTCATGTCTTCCCTATCTCCAGCCTCCTTCTTTTCAATTTCTCAGCATTACAGACAGAGTGATCTTTCCAAGACATTTACCTTGGGCTACATTTTTCTCTTGGATTCCAGCTAGTGTTATGATGAGTTGTATGAAAGGCTTTATCTAGAAGAGGCAGAAGAGGTTTGTGCCTCTTGAGGTGACACTTTGGGGTCTAGTGACATGTCCCTTCTTTGCTCCATTAGCATTAACCTGCTCAGAGAGAGGATTTGATTGGCTCAGGATGCCATCATGCATCATGAAATGCCCCTCCTGCACAGAATTATTTCCAAGCCACCTGCTGAGCCCATGTATGATGACCATTGCTTTATTTATGAGTGCAACCAGGGAGAGACCAGATGGCTGGTCTTACTTGAGAGCACATGGTCCAGAGAGGCTTAAGAGTCAAAGGATTTGTTGTGGTTTTTGTTTAGTCGCCAAGTCATGTCTGACTCTGCGTGACCCCATGGACTGCAGCATGCCAGGCTTCCCTGTCCTTCACCATCTCTGAGTTTGCCCAAGTTTGTGTCCATTGAATTGGTGATGCCATCCAACCATCTCATCCTCTGTCATCCCCTTCTCCTCCCGCCTTCACTCTTTCCCAGCATCAGGGTCTTTTCCAATGAATCAGTTGTTCACTGACAAATGATTGCAACGTGTTAAAAAAGAGTGCCTAGATAATGTCTACTCCATGTTAATCAGTTTAAATTTTGCACATGAATCCTATACATGGTTTCCAGGGGGTAGATATATTTCTGAAATGTGAATGAACCTGATCTTATCACGCTCTTGCTCCTGGAACTGATGATTGGCATAGCATAAAGGCAGCAATTAAACCATGTAGCCTTGTGTAAGGTGGTAGGTAGTTTAATCTCTTAATGACACACACAGGGAAAGATTAAGTGAAATCTTTGGTTATGAGATGTTAAGGTCACCAGGAGTCAGCTGGAAACTGTACAGTTTCTTGCACGAGTACAAGATACTGCCCAGCACAAAGGGTCAAATTCCACAAGAAGGTGGTATGATTTCTGCATGTGAATGGTGAGGGTGATGTCTCTGAATCAAGGGGTTGGGGGAAGATCATGACAGCTTGATCCTTCCACCTCCCAGATAATGTATTTAGTCCCCGGGGCCCCCCAGCAGGCACATCTGTGTCCAAAGTCTCATTCGCACAGTTCTGTGACCATCGTCTCCTGGTCTTTCTATCCTAGCAGTTTCAAAACCAGCCCATAAAATGGGGGCCCCCCAGCAGGCACATCTGTGTCCAAAGTCTCATTCACACAGTTCTGTGACCATCTTCTCCTGGTCACTCTATCCTAGCAGTTTCAAAACCGGCCCATAAAATGGGGGCCATGAGGGTGACATGAGAGGCTGAAATCGGGGTGGGATTATAAAATGTTTCAATGGAAATAGAAAATAAGGATATATTTTATTTTACTAAATTTTACTTTATATGCTTTGAGTTAGACTCGAAGCATTCTCTGTCAGGCTCCTGCTACCGAACCAGACTTGGGTCTGCTTGTCTGCATGCGGTAAAGCCAGTGTACGGACAGCAGGTTCTGGTGAAGAAAAGTATGGTGTTTTTGGCAGGACATGAAGTAAGGAGCCCAGCACAGCTAGGGCTCAAAAACCCTGAAATACCTGATAAGTTTCAGCAAGTCGTTTTTAAAGGCCAGATGAGGGAGGGGCATCTTGGGCTTTGTGATCAGCTTGTACACAATTCTCTGAATGGCTGATGGTGAGTCACAGGGTGGAGTCACAGTAGTTAACATCATGAGTCATTAGGGCTCCAGGAGGCCTGGGGGCTACATGCTCAAGGTCCTCAAGTAGGATTTTAGCACCTGCAAAACAGCTTAGAAATGTGCATCAGATACTATTTTCTAGATACTTGGGAAAGAAGCTAAAATAGAGGATATGGGGCAGGAGGTTTGCCCCTGAAGACCCCACAGGGTCCTGCTTGGTTACCATCCCATAAAGCCAGACGCTGTCATGAAGTCTACACATTCCAGGATAGGTTCACTTCCATTTTCCCTGTCTTGTGTTGGGACAATATGTGGTCACAGCGACTGAGGGGAGAACTTGGTAGTGGTGACAAGTTGGTGACATGGGAAGTGTCAGAGCCTTCACATTAAAATCGTTGCCAGGAGGCTTCCCTGGTGGTCCAGTAGTTAAGAATTCGCCTTGCAATGCAGGGCACGTGGGCTCAATCCTCAGTCAGGGAACTAAGCCTGGGAGCTGCAACAAAAGACTTCATGTGATGCAAAGAGTCCCCGATGCTGCCAAATGAATAAATTAATTTTTTAAAAAAGATAACATGCTTGCAGGGTCCAGACAGTTAAATGAGTGAACTAAGGTATGTGAAATGGCTACCCATTTCAGTATTCTTGTCTGGAGAATTCCATGGACAGAGGAGCCTGGTGGGCTACAGTCCATGGGATCTCAAAGAGTTGGACACAACTGAGTGACTAACACTTCAAGGCACATGAAGGGTACTTGCCCTTTGCTGCCTGAAGGAGGCAGTGTCCCTTAGTGGTCACTGCGGCCGTGTAGATGTGCAGGAGTGATGTAGCCAAACCTGTTATTTCAAGGAAATCCAGATTTGTATGTGAAATTACCAATTCTCATTTTCCCAAAACATTGGGGGGTATCAAGCAGAATGCATCTGTGGGCCAAATATGGCCCTGATCCTTGTCCTTTGGTATTGGATGTGTGAATGTACCCAGCTCAACACTGGGGGTGAAGTTAGCCTTTAGCATCCTTGAGCCCTCTGCCTCTCTTCCCTCTCCAGAAAGGCTTTGTATGATGAGGAAGGAAAAGAAGATTAAGCCAACATGGGTGAAGGTTGTCTATTTGTTGTCTTAATGGGTTAAGTCTCATCATTAAATTTTCCTGAGCTGATGGCTTTCTAGGGAAGAAATACCAGCCAAGCCCGAACACCCTGAAAGCTCTATTAATCTTTCTGTAACCCCATTAACACTCACTGCATATTTCCTGTGAAAAAGGATTGGAAATGACCAGAGCCCGCAGCATGGAAATATCTGTCATGTACCCAGCAGCAGGGGAGAGGCCTCCCACAATGGGAGGACTGTGGGAATATGCTTCCATAGGAATTGTTGATGGGGGGCGTTGAGGGGGATGGAGAGGGAGAGGAAGAATCACTTGACCCCAGGAATCTTACAACTTGACAGTCATTACAATAGAGTCACCTGTACTTTGCCATCTAGAAATATCTATTACCTTGAACCAGGGGTTAGATGCCTGCTCCCCAGGGGAACTCTGGAAACAGAGATTTATTTGTGCAGCAATAATTGAAGAGTTCATTTGATTCCAGTGTGGATCTTTCAACCACAATCAATTTCATGCCCCATCATAAATAATGGAGGTCGCCAAGGCAGTCAGGCTGGGCGGGGGATCATTCAAATAGCATCAACGGAAAGGGACAAGCCCCTGTGACAGTGTATTTGCAGAGGGTTTGAGTGACAGGGTGTTTTTTTTTTTTTTTTTAACAGAACCTTTTTCTTTCTCCCCCTGTAAATGGGAGAGACGTTCAGACATTACATTATTATACTATATTACATTACATTATTATAATATATGTATATTATACATACATACTGCTTCAGGAGCCGCAAAATCGCCTCAGTGGGCTTAATGCTCCTGGGAGAGGGTGCTGGAACAAGGTAACTTCTCCTCCAGTCCCCTGAGGCACCAGGCTGGCGTCTTAGGGAAGCCCTATTGGTGGAGGATTTAATAAGTGGACTGCTGTAATTGGCAGAGTTTCAGGATGCTCCAGGTTAGATGCCCCGAGGCAGTGTGACGAATGACTGTTTGAAGTCTGAATTGGATGAGAATAAGGAAGAAAGGGTAAAAGAAAAAAAAAAAAAAATCAGTCCTGGCTGCTTTACAGAGATTTTCCGTTTCTAATAAAATGAGATGTAGAAATTTTAGAACTTCACATCTCTGGAAGATATTGACTTAAATATACCTCCCAGCCTGGTTCTCTTCCCCTGGCTCACAGGGCTGTGGATTTCCCACCATCTCTCTTCAGCCTCAGGGCTACTGCAC
Source organism: Cervus canadensis (assembly GCF_019320065.1). Lineage (NCBI taxonomy): Eukaryota > Metazoa > Chordata > Mammalia > Artiodactyla > Cervidae > Cervus > Cervus canadensis. The sequence goes on along the minus strand of NC_057417.1, from coordinate 18,429,425 downwards.
ATAGTCCTTCTTTTGCCTCAGTCTTTTTCCCTTTCTTCACCTGGCTGTCTTACTCAATCTTATACCTCTAGTTTAAATATAATTTCCTCAAGGAGATCTTCCAGACCCAGTTGTATGTTCTCACAGTAACCTGTTCCACTCTTTTAGAGTACTGGTCAGGGTTGAAGTTAAACAATTATTTGCATAACTGTTTGGTAGATATTCGCTCCCCTCTCTAATCTCAAGACCTCTTGGGAAGCAGGGCCAGTGTCCGTCTGGTTCAATGTTGTATTCTCAGCCCTTAGCACAGCACTCAGCACACAGGAGATGCTCAAGACAGGTTGCTGTTGATCGGATGCTTGCCAAGCCAAGCCAGAGGACGGCCCCTTGGATCTGCAGCTATCATATGCGCCTGGGTATTCTTATAACTGGGTGGCTCAGATGGTCAGGAGAAAGAAGCAGTAAGAATCAGTGGGGCTTATTTAGGACAAATAGATCTGCTTTTGCCTGACATCCAAGGTGATGGCCGCCACTTAACAATCAAGGTCCAAAAATGGGCTGGGCATTGGGGTAAATTCAGAGAGTGGTACCCAGGTCAGCTGCTGGCCGTACCATCATTCTAGGTGATTGGGTCCATTCCAGAAAGACAGATATTTAGACTGAGGAGATCAGATTAAGCCACTGGGAGATGGGGAGTAGCAGTGATGTGGACCTGAAACTTTTGGCTTGATTCCAGAGCAGGATTTAAACATCAGAGATGTGTAGCAGAGGGTGTAGGGCTCAATCAGAAAATCTTAAGATTTTGGGAGCTTGGAGTACATGGGGGGTTGTCCCCACCCTGGGGGGTGGATTCGGAACAGCAAGGTTAATTCCAGAACTGCTGGTGGAGATGGGATTTCTAGTTTCCACGTCCTTGACTGGGTGGAGTTCAGGGATCAAGTGAGGAAGTAAAGACTGGAGGACTATGTGGTTTCCTCCTCCTGCACCAACAGATTCTGAATTTTGTTTGAGGAGCCATACCTTAGTTTCTTCCCCTCATAGCACGGTGGCTCTACAGCCCAACTCTCGGGGGAATCACCGAGCCTGAGCCAATGACCCACGCCTAAGCCAGTCCTATTGTCTCCAGTGACTGATTCAGGGATGGGGCACCAGAGCCAAGTTAGGCCAGTCAGAGCCAACAAGAGCAACTGGGGAGGTGGATTATGCTCTCCCACTGATTTAAACAAGGGAGGGCACGAAACTAGACCTTGGGCTGCCATCTTGCCCCAACAAAGAGAAACGTGACTAAGAACTAAAGGGACATCTGAAGCTAGATGAGAGATTGGGAGACTAGGATATTAGCCATATCATTTGAGCCCCTGCATTTAGCTCTGCCCCAAATCAGCCCAGAAGCCTTGGACTCTCAAGTTCCATGAGTTGTTAACTCCCCTTTTTGCAAAGGGTCTGGTTTGAAAGAGGTAAGCATGGATATTTTACTGGTCCCGGTGGGGCTAGTGGTAAAGAACCCGCCTGCCCATGCAGGAGACTTAAGAGATGCAAGTTGATCCCCGGGTGGGAACGATCCCCTGGAGGAGGGCATGGCACCCCACTCCAGTATTCTTGCCTGGAGAATCCCCATGGACATGGGAGCCGTGCAGGCTACAGTCCATAGGGTTGCAAAGAGTCTGCTATGACTGATGTGACTAAGCACAGCACACAGCACAAGCATGGATATTTCCCCTATTTTTTCCCCCTTCCCCTCCCACCTGACTTACAAAAGCTTATACAATTCTATGTTGAACCCTTGCCCATGGCTCTATCAAGCGAGTGAAAGTTCATGAAGTCACAGGATGTCAAAGCGCCTATCATCTGCCTTCTCAGCTTAACAAATGGGGACACTGAGGCACACACAGAGATGTCCTTAGCTTTATACAATTAGATATCTACTTCACCAAGCATTTACCAAGAGTGGATTTGGTGCTGGGCCCTGTGTAGGACACTGGTGATGCAAGAGTGAAGAGAATATTACTCCTGCACTCAAGAAACGTATAATAGATGGTGGAAATGGCTAAGTCAACAATTGCAACGAACTTTGGTAAGTGATATGACAATGATGCTAATGCGGGAACATGAAGTGCATGCATGCCTGCGTGCTAAGTCGCTTCAGTCGTGTCTGACTCTTTGCGACCCCATGGACTGTAGCCCACCAGGTTCCTCTGTCCATGGGATTCTCCAGGCAAGAATACTGGAGTGGGTAGCCATGCCCTTCTCCAGGGGAATCTTCCTGATTCAGGGATTGAACCTGTGTCTCCTGTAGCTCCTGCATTGCAGGCAGATTCTTTATGCTAGAGCCACTGGGGAAGTCTTTATTTACTTACTACAGTGGAATGCAAACTGCATTAGAAGGGGGGGCCCTAATTCATCCCGGGTCATTGGTTGGTCTCATGTTTGAGCTGATTTTCAGAAGATGGTAGAATGCTCATGGTGGCCTCATTGTGTAAGGAAATTCTAGGCAAAGGAAAGAAAAACTACAGACACAGAAGTGAGAGATCATGACAGGAACCTCTGGGATATACGAGGAGTTTAGTACGGCTGGCAGATGCGCTGACTGTTGGAGGTGGTGAGACATGAGGCTGGTAGGAAATAGAAACCAGACTATTGAGGGACTTTTAAGATGGCTGAGAGGTTTGATGTTCAACAGCAGTGGGGAGCCATAGGAGGGATCTGATCATGCAGCAAATATGAACCTCAACCCACAAATTCAAGCATGCAAAGAAATCTAACTTCTTTTGTATGGCTCAACTTAATTTCTAATTTTGAGCCTTCCCATTTTAACATTAATCACAATCATTTTTGGGGGGGGTTCTCTAAAGAAGGTTCTTAATATGATCCCATTTCTGAGGGTTTACAGTGTATCAAGGAATTTGGGGAAGCCCATTGGTCTTCAAGCAGGCTGTCCACTGCTTGACCAATCACGTGGATGTTGAAGTGTAAATTTAGCATCTTGCATGAGTGACCTCTGTGGTCTGGCAGCCATCAGTGGCCAAGCTAGGCATGGGAGTCTTGTGCAGCTGTGATTATGGCTTCCTCCAAACATACCATGCAGACCTTTCTTATTGGATTTTGCTATCAGTCCGTTAGTGTTGTCAGGAAGTAGGCCTCAGGGTCCACCAATCTCTCTGTTCTCATCACATCTTTTTTAAACTGAGAGAAATGCTTTTCCTTCAGAGTTCTCATTTTGTCATTGCCAGTAAATCCCATTTTCCTCATGGCTTGGGCTTCTTGGAACATAGAAGACAGAGGATTGTAGGAAAGTTTTGATTTTGGTCGGGCTACTTCCTGCTTGAGATGGTTGAATAGTATTACCGACTCAGTGGACATGAGTTTAAGCAAACTCTGGGAGACAGTGATGGTCGGAGAAGCCTGGTGCATTGCAGTCCCTGGGGTTGCAAAGAGTTGGACACAGCTTAGCGATTGAACACCAACAACAGCTTCCTGCTTGAATAAGGTGGGGAAGAGAAAGAAGGGAATACGAACAGCCAAAACAATATTTCAAAATATTTCTTTTTCAGAGACAACCATACTCAGATACTAAGCAGTTAGTGTGGAGAGTGTGTTGGTCGGGGAGAGTCGTGTAGTTATGAGGTCACTGCAATCCACGCAGGGCATCTGATCAAGGTGGTGCTTACTGTGGCCATGGGTAACTGTTAGAGACCAGGTATTTCTTCCTGAATCTTCACTTGTATCGTCTCATTAAATCCCCAGAGCAACCTTCCAAAGTTGATATTTTAAGCCTCCATTTTACAGATGAGTAAATGGATTAGCACAAAGGCTGGGCATCACAGTCAACATCATCACCTAACAGGTGGCAGAGTCAGGATTCAGACACAGGCTTAGCTAATGACCTGTTTTCCACTGCCCATTGGGCTCACCCAAGACTTGTACCACTTTCTCCCTAGAAGGGATGAGGGATTGGCCAGGCTGGTGGAGAGGAGGGATGGAGACCAGGTTTGTGCTTGTACACACAGGTGAGTCCATCTGCTCATGAAGGCAACCTTTTCTCTATTGATTGATGTTACAATCATTGCAGTTATACACTGAAGTTCTTAAGGCCAGAAGTCTATGCCCTAAAAATTCCCTGCCTGAACTAGTTCAACAAATGAATTCAAATTTATTTGTATCTTTGACAAGTTGCTTTGTGCCAGCGTGTACCACCATCAGAGGCAGGGGATAGGTGGTCTCTGAAATGAAGTACCTGTGTGTTCTCTCTCCAAGGGGAAAGAAGGGAAGATGCAGCTAACATCTGTTTTTTGTCACCAAGTGCCACAACGGGAAATCTGCCGGGAAGGACTTGGCACCCAGCCTGGAAGGGCACAGATGCCCAGAGCAGGGTGACCTCTGGCTTATCTCCTTGTGGTTTGCCTGGGCTGGCTGCTTCTAACATCCTGTGTGATTTTGAACAAGTCATGCCCCAATTTGGGCTTTCTGTTTCCTAATCAGTATGGGGGTCCAGTCCCAACAGGGAAGCGAGAGGAATTTTGTGTAAACCTGAATTGGGTCCCACCCTTCCTTTTCTCAGAACCCTCAATGGCTCCCCATTTTGCTCAGGGTTAAAATCAAGTCTTTATGCTGGCTGGCATGGCCCTACACAATCCAGCCCTATCTCCTACTGCCTTTCTTTCACTCTCTTCATTCCAGCCACATCTTACTCCCTACTGTTCTTTAAACCTGCTGCAAACTCTACCCACCCAGGCATGGCCCTTGCTGGTCCCTCTATCAGCAATGTTCCCCTTTCATGACTTGCTTCTGCCCCACTTTCAGGTCTTTATCAAATCTCATCTTTGCAGGGAGATCTTCCCTGACTATCCTGTCTAAGACTGGAACACTTTCCTCAAGGTGACCTTGAACAGGTCATTTCTCCACTCTGGTCCTCTGTTTGTGAGGCATGGTCTGGTGGCCACCTGTGCTTGGGGATAGTGAGGACTCTTAAATGGCAGCCAGCATTAGCAGCATCCTCGCTTAGCCAAGAGGAAAGGAGAGGCCTTTCTCCCCATCAGCAGGTGAGACTGGGCCAAAGCCAGAATGGGCCCTGGATGGAATATTCCTAATGAATTTCCCTCCTGGAAATTAACGGAGACCTTGGTGAAGGAAAGTTAAGCTCCGAAGAGAACAAACTCATCTTGAGCCAGCTGTAAGCAACATCCTTGCTTCAGAAAAGTCCAACATCCCTCACTCTGTCTCTCTTCTCCTGTAGTTCTCTCCAATGGATGCAGCCACTGTACATGCTCTGCGTCTCCCTCCCCCCGCATTCTCTGGAGGCCCCCCACTTTGGGCAGGAGCATCTTCAGCAGTGGGCCTGGTGGAATCCATCACAACATCAATTTCTCTAGTGATCAGTGACCACAATGACTAGCTGACCTATAATAGAAGAGCCTCTGGAAGGTCTGCATCTGCCCGTGTTTCCTGTTCTTTCATCATTTTTCAGCATGTAAAGGATGACTTAAAACAGTATATCTGAGTGCTTCTTTTATCTATTGAGTATCAATTTTCCCATGTTTTCAAGAAAGGTAGGATTATTTTAAATCCTTGTGGGTGTCTTTCCTCCTTATTTTTTCTGCTTTTGAATATCTTAAATTTTTTTTTTTTTTTTAGAATGGCTAAATGGATGCAAAATTACTCTATGAGGGCTACATTTTTTAAATTGTGGCCCAATATCTATAATATAAAATCTGCCATTCTAATAATTCTTTAACTTTTTATTTTATGTTGGAGTATAGCCAATTAACAAAGTTGTGTAGTTTCAGGTACTCAGCCATACATATCCATGTATCCATGCATGCATGCATGCATGCATGCTCAATTGCTTCAGTCGTGGCTGACTCTTTGCGACCCTATGGACTGCAGTCTGCCAGGCTCCTCTGTTCGTGGGATTCTCCAGACAAGAATACTGGCGTGCATTGCCATGCTCTCCTCCAGGGGATCTTCTAGACCCAGGGATTGAACCCAGGTCTCCTGTATTGCAGGCGGATTCTTTATTCACTGAGCTACCTGGGAAGCATACATGTATCCATTCTCCCCCAAACTTCCCTCCTGTCCAGGCTGCCACATAACATTGAGAAGGGTTCCCTGTGCTATTACAGTAGGTCCTTGTTGGTTATCCATTTTAAACATAGCAGTTTAATTTAGGAGTCTGTTCATGTTAATCTCAGTCTCCCTAACAATCCTTTCTAATCATTTTAAGTGTGCAGTTCTGTGGCATTTATTGTATTCATACCGCTGGGAACTATAACCAGCATCTACCTCCAGAACTACTTCATCTTTCCCAACTAAAGCTCTGTAACCATTAAACATTAGCATCCCCTTTCTTGCCTTTCTCTAGTCTCTAGAAACCACCATTCTACTTTCTGTATCTATGAATTTCATTATTCTAGGAACCTCATTAAAGAGGAAATATTTTTCCTTTTGTGACTACTTTATTTCACTCAGCATAATGTCTTCAATACCAAAGAATTGATGCTTTTGAACTGTGGTGTCAGAGAAGCCTCTTGAGAGCCCCTTGGACTGCAAGGAGATCCAACCCGTCCATCCTTAAGGAAATCAGTCCTAAATATTCATTGGAAGGACTGATGCTGAAGCTGAAACTCCGATACTTTGGCCACCTGATGAGAAGAACTGACTTATTGGAAAAGACCCTGATGGTGGGAAAGATTGAAGGCAGGAGGAGAAAGGGACGACAGAGGATGAGGTGGTTGGATGGCTTCACCAACTCGATGGGCATGAGTTTAAGTAAGCTCCAGGAGTTGGTGATGGTCAGGGAAACCTGGCATGCTGCAGTTCATGGGGTTGCAAATGATCAGACATGACTGAGTGACTGAACTGAACTTAATGTCTTCAAAATTCATCCATGTTGCAACATGTGTCTGTATTTGATTCTTTACCATCTGAGCCACAGGGAAGCTCCTCCTTCCTTTTTAAGGCTGATTAAGTCCATCCTAAAGGAGATCAGTCCTGGGTGTTCATTGGAAGGACTGATGCTGAAGCTGAAACTCCAATACTTTGGCCACCTCATGCGAAGAGTTGACTCATTGGAAAAGACCCTGATGCTGGGAGGGATTGGGGGCAGGAGGAGAAGGGGACGACAGAGGATGAGATGGCTGGATGGCATCACCGACTCGATGGACATGAGTTTGAGTAAACTCTGGGAGTTGGTGATGGACAGGGAGGCCTGGCGTGCTGCGATTCATGGGGTCTCAAAGAGTCAGACATGACTGAGCGACTGAACTGAACTGAACTGAACTGAACTGAATAATCCATTGTAGGTATACATCACATGTTGTTTATCCATTCATCTGTTGATGTACATGTGTTACAAACATAGGTGTACAAACATCTGTTCAAATTCTTGTTTTCAATTCTTTAAGGTCCATGCCCAGAAGCAGAATTACAGAATCTGGTAATTCTATGTTTAACTTTTTGAGGAATTGTTGTATCACTTTCCCCAAGTGAGTACATCATTTCACATGCCCACCAGCAATGTACAAGGGTTTTAATTTCTCCACATTCTTATCAATATTTGTTAGTTTTTGTTTCTTTGATAGTAGCCATGCTAATGGATGTGAGGTGGTATCTTATTGTAGTTTTAATTTTCATTTTCCTAATGATTAATGATATTGAGTACTTTTTCATGCGCTTATTGATCATTTGTATATCTTTGGAGAATGTCTAAGTTCTTTGTCCAGTTTTTAATTGGGTTGTTTTTCTGTTGTTGAGTTGTAAGAGTTCTTTATATATTCTGAAAATAATATTCTCCCATTTCATGGGCTGACTTTTCATTCTTTTGATAGTGTCCTTTGATGCACAAAAGTTTTAAATTTTGATAGAGTTCAATTTACCTATTTTTTTCTTTTGTTTCTTGTGCTTTTGATGTCCTACCCAGCAAATAATTGCTAAATTTATTGTCATAAAATTTCTCCTTATGTGTTCTAAGCATTTTATAATTTCAACTCTTACATTTAGGTCTTTGGCCCATTTGAGTTAATTTTTATGCATGGTGTAAATAAGAGTTCAACTTTTCCTATCATATAGCTGTCCAGTTTTCTGTATACCGTTTGTTGCAAAGACTTTCCTTTACCCCCTTACATGGTCTCTGCACCCTTGTTGAATCATTTCATTGTACATACAAGAGTTTATTTCTGGGTTCTAGATTCATTAATCTATATGTCTGTCTTATGCCAGTACCATATTGTTTGGATCACCATGGATTTGTAGTAAGTTTGAAATTAGGAAGTGTGAGACTTCCAACTTCATTCTTATTGTTCAAGATTGTTTTGGCTTTTGGGGATCTCTTGAACTTTAAGATGGACTTTATCTGCAAAAGTGTTGTTGGGATTTTGATAAGAATTGTATTGAATCTGTAGTTTACTTTGAGTCCTATTGACATCTTATCAATATTTGGTCTTCCAATCCATAAACAAGGAATGTCTCTCCATTTGTGTCTTCTTTAATTTCTTTCAGCAATGTTTTGCAGTTTTCAGTGTACCAACCTTTGGCCTTCTTGTTAAGTTTATTCCTAACTATTACATTCTTTTATTTAACAATTCTATAAAATTGTTTTATTAGTTTCTTTTTCAGGTTGTTCCTTGTTAGGGTATAAAAGTCCATTTGACTTTCGTGTGTTGATTTTGTACCCTACAAATCTGCTGTGAATTAATTTATCAATTCTAACAGTTTGTGTGTGTGTGTGTGTGTGTGTGTGTGTGTGTGTGTATGTAAAGCCTTTAGCATTTTCTATACATAAAGTCATGATGTCAGTGAACAGAGATAGTTTATTTCTTCCTATCTAGTTTGGGTGTGTTTCATTTCATTTTTTTGCCTATTTGCTCGGGCTGGGACTTTCAATAAGAATTTTCTGAGATTATGGATTTGTTTTGTGCTTTGTAACATGGTAACCAGTGTTCACATGTGGCTACTGAGTCCTTGGAATGTACCCAGTCCATCTGAGGCAGGAGCTGAAATTTTAAATTTCACTTAATTTTTGTTAATATAAATTTAAAACTAAACAGTTACAATTGGCTATAATAAAAGATGGACAAGTGTTGGCAAAAATATGAAGAAATTGAAGTGATCATATATTGCTGGTAGGAATGCAAAATGGTGCAGCCACTTTGGATTACACTTTGATAGTTCCTCCAAAAGTTAAACTTAGAGGTACCCTATGATCCAGCAATTCCACTCTTAGGTTCACACAAAATCTTGTACATGAATGAAAGTTCACAGTAGCATTATTCTTAGCAGGCAAAAATGGAAGTAACCCAAATGACTATCAACTGATAAGTGTGGCATATTGAAATGTGGTATATTCATAGATGGAAATTGTCAGACATAAAAAGAATTGAAGTGTTTGTAGCTGCTGCAGTGTGGATGAATCTTGAAAACATTAAGTGAAAGAAGCCGGACATAAAAGACCACACATTACATGATGATTCTATTTGTATGAAATGTCAAGAGTAAGCAAACCCATAGAAATGGAAAGTAAATTAGCAGTTGCCAGAGGCTGAGGGAGGAGGGAATGGGTTCAGGGTTTCTTTATGGGATGATGAAAATGTTCTGGAAATAAATAGTGGTTACGGTTGCACAGCCTTGTGAATATATGAAAGCCCGCTGACTTACACATTTTAAAAGGGTGAATTTTATGGTGTGTGAATTATATTTCAATTTAAAAAGTAGGTACATATGACTGGGTGGCTACCGTATTGGATAGCACAGGTCTGGACCAATCTTGGGAATTCCTTCCTCTTGCCAGTGAGAAGGATCTGTTGTTCAGTGAAAAACACTAGAGGAGGGCTTAGAAGTTCCTCTTGACAGAGTCTTCCTCACTCTTAAGAAAGAGACAAGTGAAGTGCTGGCCCTTTTTCTTTTACCCTACATTGTTTTCTTTATTTCCTCAATTTTTTCCTCTATAATGTACTCTATATTGGAACTGCTGACACCGTCTTGAGTCCATGAGGAGGGCAGGGCTTTAAGCCCACACACAAGGAGGATGGTAGGGTGGGAGGATGGGAAACACGTGGGTTTTTGACGGTTCTGTTGGGTCTTGGATCATATTACACCAGGGCGTCATCTTCTTCCTCTACTAGACATACAACTTTATGAGACTATAAATTGTCTTATCGTTAGAGCCATTTTGAGTTAATTATTGCTGTTGAAAACATTTTAACTGATAGTTATGTTCCCTCACTCCTTGCTCTTTATCACCATCCTCCTCCTTCTTATCATCATTATCACATTTCCCCCCACCTAAAATGTCTCCAAATGCTCCTTTGTGTTGGGCGGATATTTGAGCGCAGGTACAGGGGTTTTCAAGATGTGCCACTGGGTGAAGAGGAGTTTTCCTTAATGGGCTTCTTGCTCCTTCTTAAGTAACTGTCAGAGAGAATAGACAAGATATTAACAAATAGCATTTTCACCATGCTTTATAGCTCTCAAAGGTCCTGCATATCCTTTATCTCAGTTGATTTTCGTTACAACCTAGGAAGGTGGCCTGGGCTGAGATTTTGTCCCATTTCATGCACAAGACATGTGACGTTCCAACAGAAGTGACTTGTCCCAGGTCATCTGGGAGGCCATGGAGAGGCAGACATTCAAACCCAGGTCTTCAGACTTTTTCTGTTTTAGTTTCCCTAACCACAATGTCCTCTTTGGAGCAGACAGTGGGTGGTGGTGGTAGACTTTCATTTATTTTTCTACTTGATTCCAGTAGGGTGGAACACCATGAACTCTGTAGTCATGATTTAGATGTGCTAGCTTCCCTGCATTCCTTCTTGCCCTGTAAAAATTCTATGACCAGTAGGGCTTGCTTAGTTAGGGCTCAGACAGAAAGAGCACACTGGAATGTTCATATGCCAGAAGGCACGCTAAGGGACCTGAAAGTTCATCTTCTTGGGTTGTAGGGGTTTTGCCTTCTGGTTTCTAAACCCAAGACAATGTGGGTGACTGGGACATCACTAAGTGGATTCCAGCACCACCGTGAATGTTCACAGCATTTTAAAGAGCAGAGCACTCAGTGTGATTAGGCTGGAGCAAGGTTGCTCACTAGCCCAGACTACCAACAGGTGTGAGCAACAGCCCCAAATGAGTGATAATTTCAGTCTGGATCCTGGAGTAACTCTGGCTCTCAAATAAAACTGGGAAAGAAACCCAGTGCCTGCTCAGATCCTATACTTTCCTAATTCAACTGTCTTTCAGCTCTATCCATACTCCTAAAGCCCCCATGAACCAATGATGGCCTTTGTTGTTGTTCAGCCAGTCGTGTCCGACTCTGTGACCCCATGAACTGCAGCATGCCAGGCTTCCTTGTCCTTCACTATCTCCCAGAATTTGCTCAAACTCATGTCCATTGACTCGATGATTCCATCCAACCATCTCATCCTCTGTCACCTCCTTCTCCTCCTGCCCTCAATCTTTCCCAGCAAGATGACTTTTCTGTCCTTCTTACTGAGAAAAAGCAAAACCCCAGATGCCATCCATCTTCCCAACTCGTCTTTCCTCTGAGAATGTGGTACGAAGCATCTGGAGGACAACAACTTTAATGTTATCACCATCACCAAAACTATTGCCATTAATATCATCTCCAGAGTATCATCAACAGCAAGTAGAATATCAAGAACCTATGTGCTAGGTTTTGCCTATGCTCGGTGAGCTACTAGGAATTTGCACAGTTTAACTCATTTGACTTCTCACAACAGCCCCATGAAATAGGCTCTGCTGTTGTCCTCAGTTGACAGAAAAGGAAGCTGAGTCAGTCAGTTCAGTTCAGTTCAGTCGCTCAGTCGTGTCCGACTCTTTGAGACCCCATGAATTGCAGCATGCCAGGCCTCCCTGTCCATCACAAACTCCCGGAGTTCACTCAAACTCATGTCCATCGAGTCAGTGATGCCATCCAGCCATCTCATCCTCTGTCGTCCCCTTCTCCTCCTGCCCCCAATCCCTCCCAGCATCAGGGTCTTTTCCAATGAGTCAACTCTTCGCATGAGGTGGCTAAAGTATTGGAGTTTTCTTCAGCATCAGTCCTTCCAATGAACACCCAGGACTGATCTCCTTCAGGATGGACTGGTTACAGAACCATTAAGTGGCTTCTGTGGAGTCACACAGGACTCCTGTCTAGAGTCCTTGCAGAAGCCAAGAATGTGAGCCCAGTCCCCTTTGAGGCTGAGCCTGAGTTTTACACTACCTCTCCAGATGGAAGCAGAAACAGTCACCAACTGATCCATTAGACAGTCAGTCAGTAGAATCGAAACCCAACCCCTGTGTCACTATATCCTATGTCCCTGATGCCCGTGATCAGGAATGGGGGTGTAAAAGAAAAGCAAGCTGTACCCCAGGTCAGCAGTGAAAACAGAGACTGGTCAACGCCAACCTGAAATGATGATCAAATGAAATGATGATCATTGATGATCAAATGAAATATAACAGAATCCAAGGAAAATTGTCTAAAGTGAATGCTGGATACTCGTCATCAAGACCAGGGCTCTCCTTGCCCAGAGGGAGCAGTTGGGTTCAAACTTCTTTTCTCATGAAATGTGTGGCTTCCTCCTCCCAGATGGAGGCACTGTGCGCAAACCTAACTTTCCATGGGTCTTTCCCACCATGGAGAAGGAAATGGAAACCCACTCCAGTATTTTTGTCTGGAGAATCCCATGGACAGAGGAGCCTGCTGGGCTACAGTCCATAGAGTCAAAAAGAGTCAGACGTGACCGAAGCGACTTAGCACGCTTTCCCACCATGGGCCACCCACTCCTGTATTCTTGCCTGGAGAATTCCATGGACAGAGAAGCCTGGCGGGCTACCGTCCATGGGGGTGGCAGAGAGTGGGACATGCCTGAGCGACTGTTTGGTTGGTTGGTTTCCCACCGTAATTCCCAGTGCCAATCTGCATTTCCCCCTATCAAGGCTGCTCTCACCCTTACCCTATGAGAAGGGAGAGGAACCGGGGGAGTTTTCCCCCAAGTACATGCCCACAGAGAGGGTCTAGCCATGGCCTTGGCACACACCTGCCTGAGGATGACAAGAGGCCCACGGAACTGTGACTCCTCTTACTGATCTTGGTTTCATAATCTCCAATAAAGCCATTCTATGTGATGATGTGGAATTCCCTGCTGGCACCTGACAGATGGTGACCACAGAGGGACACACCTCACTGACAAGGATGTGACTAAGTGCCCAGAACAGAGTGAGCCCTTATGGTCCAAGTGCGCCAGCTCTCAAGGTGTCACCATGATTGTCCTTGTCATCTCCACCATGAACATGGCCATCACGTCCGCTCTCAGCCAAGCATCGCACCTGCCATTTCCTCCCTGCTTCTGCCTGGGGGGTGGAAATCCCTGCAGACTGGAAAGGGGCAGGGGCCCTTTAAGAAAATGGCCCTCATGCTTCAGGGCTGCCTCAAAGAAATGTCAGAGGCTGAGTCTGCTCCTGAATGTAATGTGTCCTGTCAATCAGCCTTCAGATCACAGACCTGCAAGGCCCATTGATGGAGACCCAAGAAGATTTATTTTGTCTCATTTAATTGCCCTTTTTGCTTTGTAAACATAAAGGTTGCAGCTTATGGTCTGACAGCTAGAGTAGCCTTTTTCTGCTCATAAAGAAAGATGACATTTGGGCTGTTAGAAACGTTTCCCTCAGTTCTAATGGTCTGCAACCCCCATTGCCTTGTGCAAGGACTCTGAGGTTTCTCCAGAAAGACCCCAGTATTGCAAGAAGAAGGACCCCTTCCCGTGCCCAAAAGGGGGCTCTTGTCTAACACTCGGAAATGAATTGTCCAAAGAGATACACCTGCTACAAAGCAAGAGACTTTATTGGGAAGGGGTGCCCGGGTGGAGAGCAGGAGGGAAAGAGAAGCCAGGAGAACTGCTAAGTCACGTGGTTTGCAGTCTTGGGTTTTATGGTGATGGGATAAGCTTCCAGGTTGTCTCTGGCCAATCATTCTGACTCTGGATCCTTCCTGGCAGTGCACACACTGCTCAGGCAGGATGGATTCCAGGGAGAAGGGTTCTGGGAGGTGGGAGGACACACGGCGTCTCCTTTTGACCTTTTCTGAACTTCTCCAGTTGGTGGAAGAGTTAGTTGGTGGCTTGTTAGTTCCACGGTCCTTACGAGGACCTCCTGTCATGAAATAACTCACGCAAATGGTTACTATGGTGCCTGGCCAGGGTGGATGGTTTCAGTCAATGTGCTTCCCCTAAGACCAGCCCTGATATCAGATGGATCCCACACACCCATTACCCCAGGGGAGTGGTTGTTCATCTCTGGCCTCAGTTTTTCCTGAGGTGCCCAAATTTTGTCTCAAATGGGGCTGGTAATAAGTGTTGGGAAAATCCTTTGGGGCAGGGCAGTGGAGTGGCTGAGAGCCAGTGCTAGGACCTAGAGTTCTTGGGTTCAAATCCCAGCTATGCCTTTGCTAGCTTTGTGGCTAACCTCTCGGAGTCTCAGTTTCCTGCTCTATCAAAAGAGGATGCTTAAGGTAATTAGGTGGATTGGATGAGTTACTGTGAATGAAGCACTTAGAAGAGGGCATGGTGCATAGTAAGAGATGCACAGTGGGAGTTATTTAAATTAGCAGATGCTACATGTTTTGGGGCTTCCTGGGTGGCGCTAGTCATAAAGAACTTGCCTGCCAGTGCAGGAGATACAAGAGATGAGGGTTTGATCTGGGCTGGGAAGATCTTCTGGAGGAGGGCATGGCAACCCACTCCAGTATTCTTGCCTGGAGAATTCCATGGACAGAGGAGACTGGCGGGCTACATTCTATAGGATTGCAAAGAGTCGGCCATGACTGAAGCTGCTTAGTACGGGCTTTGCTCAGGCCCAACAAACAGTAGGGAGCTTTCATTATTTTCTTCAAGATCAAAGTTTACAAGGAGACTCCCCAGGAGTACTTTTTTTGTTAGCGTTTAGCAGTTTTGCCTGGTAGCTCAACTGGTAAAGAATCCGCTTGCAATGCAAGAGGCCGGGGTTCGATTCCTGGGTCGGGAAGATATCCTGGAGAAGGGAAAGGCTACCCACTCCAGTATTCTGGCCTGGAGAATTCCATGGGCTATAAGTCCATGGGGTTGCTAACAGTTGGACACAACTGAGTGACTTACAGTTTCAGCAGTTTGGAGATTTCATATAAAATGCAGATTTCTAGCTTCTCTTGAGAGGTTGGAGGATTGCGGACATAACCAGACCACATGTCTGCACAGCAGCAATTGCTGGGCTGAGGAGGGGCTCCTGCCATGACCATCAGTCTCTGTGGGCATGTGGATCTCCCATCTTTCAGCCACAGACCTTGGAAGATGTTCTTACTCTCAGAGGCTGCAGCCACAGAAGTGCTGTGTTTTCCTAAGATGCTTATCCATGAAATCTATCGTTTTGACACAGAGTGATTTTTTCAGCCTTGACTGTGAGAAGGCCATGCCAGGACTGTGGTTTTCTGACCAATCCCACCCTCTCTGGGCCACTCAGGGCCTGCTGATTTCCCTGGAGGACTCAAAGCCAGTTTTCAGAGAGAAATGTGATAGAGAATTCTCATGTTGCTGCTCTTTGAATTTACTCAAATGTTATCTGTTTTTACTTCATTTTAATCACTAGATGATCTAAGTCCTTGGATTATCTACATCCACATGCCACTTAATTATATGCTTTTCTTGTTGAATGCAAGAGAAAGTATTAGCCAGAAATATATATATGTATATACACATATTTTCCACCTCAATGATTCATTTCTGAACCCTGAAAAGTTGCTACTAAAGTAGTGTGATCTGTACTACTTGTCTTGTTGAAAACTTTGGCCTGACCATTGAATAATCTGGGAGCAAACGTCTAAAATTAGGAACCTATAGAAATCATTTATAAGGCAGAACTCTCTCCTGAAAAATAAAGAGATTTCCTGAGCAAAAAAGGTATAAAAAGCCAGACAGGTGTTGGATCAGTCATATGAAGAAGTAAAGAGAGGTAGGTAATAGAGAGTGGTGAGGAGTGTGGCAAACTGTAGCACACGTGTCCCATCTAGAAAAGGCACCTGGAACTGCTTGAGCCAGTAGTTATCAAGCAGGAATGAGGGCCCAGGGTTAATAGATAATTCAACCTTGAAAGAAAGATTAAAGCTCTTGGGACTTCCCTGGTGGTCCAGTGGCTACAACTTCACATTCCCAAAGTGGGTGGCCCAGGTTAGATTCCTGGTCAGGGAACTAGATCCCACATGTTGCAACTAAAGATGCCGCATGCAGCAATGAAAAGCAAAAGTCCCGCACAATGCAGTTAAGACCTGGCACAGCCAAATAAATAAATAAATATTTTAAAAAGCTCTTGAGTTTTATAAATCTTCCAATTTTAGAATATTGGTGATTACTAAAAAGTTTATAAAAGCACTTATGAGCCAAGCCAAACACAGGTATGGGATCAATTTGAGCTCAGATCAGCAATCTCTACAGTCTGTCTCTGTAGAGACAATCTCTGTCTCCCAGGCTTGATGTCCCCCAAATTCCCATCACATAAAATAGAACTCTCAGCTTTTAGGTTGTGAGTATTTTTTAAGTTGACAATTTGATTACGGTCATTTCCAGGTCCTTTTCTGGTACCACCTCCCCTTTCCTGTCTTAAAGTTGGTTTCTCCCAGGCTGAGTACACTGATTTGACAAGGTTTTCCTTTCCCCACCACCCACGCAGCAGAGAAATGCAAGTATTGCTGTTTGCTGTGTACTCAGCTTGGCTGCAAATTAATTCAGGGAAATGAAATGGGGGGCAGTGTGGCATCACAGACCACATCAAAGAGGCCCCGGGCAGGGGCTGTTGGTTGTCAAGTTCTTTCTTGGCAGGAAATGAGCGGTTAGCAGAAGGTGTTTTATACACTGCTCCGAATCCTTGTGAACTAGCCTGCCATTAGCATGAAAAATATTAAGCAATAAACAGTTGTGATATCTAACACTTTCTACAGAGGCCCCTTGCCTCAGATGTAACCAATGCAGACTGCGTTAATAAGCAGGAGAACCAGGGAGCAGAATGGGATGGGGTTGGCTGTGGTATAAGGCAGTCTCCGGTCCCCTTGCAAACAAAATGTGCCAGGATGAAGATGGGTGTACCACATGTAGAGACGTGCACATATGGGCATGCCTCCACATAGGCACACACAAACACAAACATGAGAACATATATGAACATGCTCCCATGCAAACATACACATACAAGTACACACACATCCAACAGGGCCATACACCCAGGCAAATGTGCACACATGAAAATTCACACGTGTGTGCACTCAGACACCCCAAACCCATCCTTGGATTCACACCCAGACCCAAGGACACAGTTATGTGCTTACATAAATGCATCCACACACGAACACACACCTGTCTCCCAATGCTGAGGATTGTGGTTTGGTCTTATCTGATAGCAGAACCTATATTCTGTCCATTTGGGTGGAAAATTGGAGACACAGTGACTCTGATTAGTGATCACCAACCTTGGTGAGTGCCACGTGATGGATTTTTAAGGATGCAAGATTTAGTGCCATCAGAATAATGCCAACATGGAACTAGGGGTACAGCTATTTAGGCTGAAAGAATATGAGCCACTAGAGGAGTTTTCAAGAGTCATTTATGTGACTGGAGACTAGTATAGACTCCAATGATCCTGTATCCCTGGGCTCCTACCCAGTAGCGAAGCTCAAAAACTTTCCATGTCTCCATCTTGCCTTAAGATCCAGTCTAGAGTCATGAACTTTGTATTCACCTTCCTTTACTCTTGGTTGGAACCCCTCTTAGCTACTCTTCAATAGGTGTGGGATTTTCTAGCCATTCTGTGCAATTTTCTCCTTCCTTAAAACAACTCATTCTTTCATTCCCCCATGTCTTTGACACACTCTGACATCTACCTGGCAAGCTCTTTTTTCTCCTTTCTCATTTTTCAAAGCCAAGCAGAAATGTCACTTCTGGAAAGACTTCCACTAGACTTATCGGGCAAAATCCATTCATTTATAACCAGCCAACTCCATGTTAGGCAGTGTGGGAGGGATTTAAAGATGGATATGATATAGTTCAGGTCCACGTGACACTGTAACCATTGTATTGAAGTATTTGCCTGTTTGTCTTCTTCCCCAAACAATGAGATTTTCAAAATTTAGAGCTGTGCATTTTATAACCATACCACGTGCTTCTTGCACAGTGCTTGGCTAATGTAGCTGGTTGATTGGTTCTCCTCAGGTGAAGGAGGAATCGATTATCATAAAACACATAAGACAATAACCTGCAATGAACTGTAAGCAGTGCTTTGGTGTTAAGTCCCGTAAGGAGGGAAGGTGGAGATGAACTCATGGATACGATCTTGTGGATGATTTTAAGGGCTATGCTGTGATTGCTCTGACTCCTCAGGCAGTGCAGTGATAAAGAATACGCCTTCAATGCAGGAGACATAAGAGGCACAGGTTCTATCCCTGGGTCGGGAAGATTCTCTGGAGGAGGAAATGGTAACCCACTCCAGTATTCTTGCCTGGAGAATCCCACGGACAGAGGAGTCTGCTGGGCTGCAGTCCACGGGGTCACAAAGAGTCGGACATGACTTAGTTACAGAGCATGCACGTGACTGCTCTGCTGGGTGAGTTAAGAATGAGAAGTCTGCAGAATGTTTACCTTCCTGTGACCATCAGGCTTCAAGAGGCCACCAACACAACAGGGGCTAGTCTGAGGTGGGTGGCGGGAGCAGGGATGAAGGTCCATGGATGAAAACTGACAGTGGTCAGGACAAGGGGGCCTGATGGGTGGGGTTGGATGGAGAACGGTAGGATGGATTTGGTCTCTGCTTGTATCACTGAATATGCAGAGGTATCATCCCTGAGATGGGGAGACAGGAGGACCAGGTTTGGGAAGTAGAATTTGCTTCTGGGAGGAGGATTCATGCCACATGTTTCATGAGGAAGTGATCTCAGGAAAAACTGGTAGGTACTTAGGGAAGGGAAGGAGACCAAGCAGTGGTGTGACAAGTAGCAAAGACCAGGGCGATGGTGACTCAGACCCACAGGGGAGCCCTGGAGACGGTGTAGTTCACACTTCGGAGAGGTCCCTATGGTGTGCGGGAGATCTGGAGTATTTATACTCCCACACCTGTCAGTCATTGGTTAAAGACTGTCCCCAGTCTTTAAAGATGTTCCCAGGACATCCATCCCTGGACACTTCTGGCCCTGTGAACATAAGGCAGGAGATAGATGGGCTTCTGTGTAGATATTTACAACCAGCCTCCTGTTTGCACTTCAAAATAGAACCACAGAAACAGGGTAAATAACCAGACTTGGTCTCCTGCGGACACTTAAAGATAGCCGTTATGGCAGAAACAGAGAGGGGCTACACCTTGTCTGAATAAAAGATCAAGAGGTCATGTATTTCTCATCCCTGGGGCAAGGGAGACCCTGCACACGCACAGAAAGTCTTCTGGGGGGTCCAGGGGAGGGAGCCACCACCCCATAATGTGTGATGCCAAGGCTGCCCCATAGGTCTCTGGGCTGGAATCCATCTCGGAAAAGGTTTCTGGCTGTGCACACATGTTGTGGAGGGTCCTAGGACAGGGCAGGTGTGGAAAAAGAAACCAGGTAATCCACCAAAGATAAACCAAGACCGGGAAGAACTGCCTACGTAAATGATTTAATGGCCTCTTCACAGCACTCCTCTTCATTAGGGAGCACGCCCACACCCTTTCGCTCTGGTTGTGTATCTCTGCCTTGCTTCTGTTTTAAATAAATTGTTTCTCTATGTGCTCTCCCTCTTGTTTTAATGCTGTGTCTCTAACAATAAACCTTGTACCTGTTTTTACAGTTTTTGCCTCCTTGAGAAATGCATTTTTCAATGCGGGGAAAAGAGGGAAATGTTGCTTCTGGCCACTAGCCCTTCCTGGTCTGGTGGTTAGGATTTCTGGTTTTCATCCAGGCTACTCCAGGTTCAATTCCTGGGCAGAGGAACTAAGATCTCACTTTATAGAACCACTCTCTGCTACCTCTTCGAGATCACACATATAGGAAAAGTCTCTTCCACAGCCTGTGTGTGGCCTGTCAACAAAGCAATGCAGGTCCTGGCTGTTGGGAGACGAAGCTACAGGAGGATGGCACGACCGGAACAAACAGTAAAGGGATCCAGGGAGTGTGAGAAGAGCACTGATGGGGCGAGTTGGAGAGTTTAGCTTGGGACTATAAGTGCTAGGAAGGAAATTAAGGCAGAGATAGAGGGGGTGGGCTGGAGTTGGCTACCTTGTCTTTAAGGAGGTGACATTTGAATTGAGGCTTTGATGAAGGGAGAAAATCAGCCCTGCCAACATCTGGGGAAGGAGCATTCCAGCACAGAGACCTGAGGTGCTTGGAGTGATTGCAGGACAGCAGGAAGACTTGTACAGCAAGAGGGGTAAGAGTGAGGCTGGCTGGGGTGGGCAGAGACCAGGACATGGAGTGAGTGCCTTGGCCATGGGTTTATCTTAGTGTGATGGGTAGTTACTGATGGTTCTGGGTAAAAGGGGTCATAGGATTATTGCAGGAAGAGGGACCCCTTCCAGAGCCCGAGAGTGGACTCTTGCCTAACAGTCGGAAATGAATTGCCCGAGAAGACACACGTGCTGACAAAACAAGAGAATTTATTGGGAAAGGGTGCCTGGGTAGAGAGCAGCAGGGTGGGGGAACCCAGGAGGACTGATCTGCCACGTGGCTCGCCGTCTCAGGTTTTATGGCGATGGGAATAGTTTTCGGCTTGTCTCTGGTCAATGATTCTGACGCAGGATCCTTCCTGATGGTGCACGTGTTGCTCAGCCAAGATGGATTCCAGCAAGGAGGATTCTGGGAGGTTGGTAGGACATGTGGCATTTCCTTTTGACCGTTCCCCGCACCTTTCTGGTTCGTGGTGGCTTGTTAGATCCGTGTTCCTTACCAGGATCTCCTGTTGTAAAATGATTCCCACAAATGGTTACTGTGGTGCCTGGCCAGAGTGGGCGGTTTCAGTCAGTGTTTCCCCTAACAGGGTTAGTATTTTTACTCTTTAGAAGGTTACTCTGGCTGCTGGCGGGAGAACTCACAATTGAGAGTGGGAGCAGGGATTCTGATGAGGAGTTATCGGAGGTGATGGGAAGCAGACAGATTTGGCATGGAGTTTACTTGTGGAGCCAACAGGACTTGCTGTTGTATTGCACATGGGCTTCCCAGGTGGCGTTGGTGGTAAAGAACCTGCCTGGCACTGTCCGGAGACGTGAGACGTGGGTTCAATCCCTGGATCGGGAAGATCCCCTGGAGGAAATGGCACCCCGCTCCCGTATTCTTGCCTGGAGGATCCCTGGGCAGAGGAGCCAGGTGGGTGGTCTACAGTCCAAGAGGTCACAAACAGTCGGACATGACTGAAGTGACTTAGCATGCATGCAGGCCCATGGGGTGCAGAAGAGAGGCAGGGGTTAGGGATGAGTCTTGGCTTTTTCACCTGAACAACCAAGGGAAGGGGCTATTTACTGAGATGGAGCAATCTGTTGGAGGAGAAAGGGTTTGGGTTCCCCTGTGGTTATATTAAGTGTGAAGCATCCAGGTGGAGATAAGCAGGCTATTGTTTGTAGAAGTCTGGGCCTCACAGTGGAAGTTGGCTTGTAGACCACATTTAAAGGCAGAGGACTTGGTGAGATCATCTCGGGAGTGAGGCACACCTAGCAGAGCAGTCTGAAAAGCAAACCCTGGGCTTTCTGGTATGTTCCATTACCAGCAGGCAGCAAGGCCAGCAAAAGAGACCAAGATGGGGAGGCTTTGAGAGGCAGGAGGCAAAGCAAAAGACTCATGTCCTGGATGCATATGAAAGAAGTATTTCAAGAAGGAGGGAGTGTCCAGTGGAGTCTTGCTCAGCTGTGGAATCAGAAGATGTGGCAACAGGCACAGGTGGGAGAAGCTCGAGATGACTTCACAAGAAGTAGAAGAGAATGAACCTGGAAGTAGAGACAAGGAATACAGACATCACTTTCAAGGAGTTCTCCTAATGGAAACTGAGAACTGCAGTCTGGGTAGTTTCTATTCATACAAGAGCTATTTCAACCTGTTTTATACTGATGGAAATGATCCAGCGTGGAGGGTCTGGATCTCAGGGGACAGTTCTGAGCCAGAGGAGAGAGAAATTTTGAGAAGTATCAGTAAGATGCTTTTTCCTCTAAGTAACAGAAAAAATGATCCCAGTTGACACAAGCAATATGGGGATTTCTTATTACTTGAAATAGTAATTCCAGAGATAGGGTAGGTTCTAGGGTTGATTGATCCAGCAGCTCAATGACGTCATCAAAGACCTAAATTCTTACTGTCTCTCTTCTCTGCTCTTCATGGTTTAGGCTTCATCTTAGGGCTGACAATGGCTATACAGGCGACATACTTCTCTATTCATATCCAGCAGAAGAGAGAAAAACCTCTACCCCAAGTATCACTACAGCCATTCCTTTGCATCTGATTGGCCAGCTTCAGGTCATGTGTCCACAGTCACCATGGGAACATGTGAATGGTAGGCTGAAAATGAATTAGACTTCACTCCTGGAGCTAGGAATGGACTTTGCAACAGTCCCACAGATTCACGTGGAAAATGTGAGCTTTTGAACAAAATCTGTTACGTAGTGGGGAGTGAGGATGTGATGTGTGAATGCTGGACAAGCAAACATCAGTGCCATCTACAGGTATTATCACAGTATCAAGAACAATCATTGCTCTTGAAGAGTAGGTGAGATCTCAGGAAATTCTGTACAGTTCTGTTTTATAGGTCTTTGAAATGGAGATACTGATAACTTCTCTATTTACCTTATGAGGCACAAATGGATGAATACAGGCAAGTTCCATCTCATAGCCTCATTAAGGAGGCTTAGAGAAGGGACATCTCAATTCTACCATAAGGGATGGAGGTGGTACTTGGGTTCAAGGAGGACGAGATGTAGGTCTTTTCTACCACAGCATTTCTGTGATGGGGCAGTAGGAACAGAGGTCACTGTCCTGAGTACCAAATCAGGTTGCTGTATAAACAGGACCAACTCAGGTGTGGCCTATGCTCTATCACCTGGTTGGTTTTGAGAGAAGGTGTCTAGGTGAGCCCACTGCCTCATTGGGGGAGGTTAGCTTTCCTGATGACCTTTCTTGTTTGGACATAGGAGAGGATATGCCCTAGGAATTTATATGATGATGGTAACAGTGGATGCAAGGGAGGCCCCAGTCCTTGTCTCTGAGTGAAAATTATTGTGGATAAGGACTCACGTATGGTATTGGATCCTCACTGCAGCAGAAGGCTCTGTGTCCACACATGGCAAGACTGCATGGGGAAATCTGTGTGATTTAAAAACCACAGCCACATAACTGTGGGGACCCAACAAAGCAAGGAGTAGGGCCCAGGCTTAGTATATCATTAGTCCATAAAATTCAAGCTAGGCGTGTAGAAACCTAGAGACCATCCCCATGGATATGTGTCTTCTGGTCTTAATCAACGGTTCTCTGAACCTAATGTCTGGCAAACAATGGGTAGTAGAATTGCTCTTGACTAGCATTTAAAGCATCAAAAGAAGACCACTCATACCCATTGTAGTTTAGTAGAAAAAGCTTGAGTTTTTAAAATAGACCTGGGTTGGCTCCTTGGTCCACCACTTACTAACTGTGGCTATGCATAAGTGACATGGCAGTTCTCAGTGACTTTCCCTCAACAATAAAGTGGAACCTGAAAGTGAAAGTGTGAAAGTGCAAGTCAGTGGAGTCTGACTTTTTGTGACTCCGTGGACTTTACAGTCCATGGAATTTTCCAGGCCAGAATACTGGAGTGTGTAGCCTTTCCCTTCTCCAGGGGATCTTCTCAACCCAGGAATTGAACCCAGGTCTCTCGCATTGCAGGCAGATTCTTTTTTTTTTTTTTTGCAGGCAGATTCTTTACCAGCTGAGCCACAAGGGAAGCCCAAGAATACTGGAGTGGGTAGCCTATCCCTTCTCCAGTGGATTTTCCCGACCCAGGAATCGAGCTGGGGTCTCCTGCATTGCAGGCGGATTCTTTACCAACTGAGCTATTAGGGAATCCCTCAATAAAGTGGACATCATGTCAAATGTCATCATAGGGATGTTGGGAGGATTAAATGAGATAATGCATATAAAACCTACAGCAAGTTTCAAGCATAGAGGGAGCACTCAATAAACTAGCTGTTATTATGGTGAGGACAGCTCAGTTCTTGAAGCTTTAAATGCACTCACCAACCTACTCAACAGCCCTAGGCATCAGAGCATAATAAGAGATGCACTTATTTGCCATCATCAATTATGTGAGCATATATCTAGTCGCATTTGAAGAGGAACATTGAAGTGTCAAAATGTGAGTTTAGAATATGTTTTCAGTCAAGACAGAAGGGGCAGGGTGGGACATGAAGCTTGTTGGCTGGAACAAGCAGGATGCCCTGCTTTGTGGCACAGCTGACAATTCTGACAGATTCCTGTGCCTCGGTAGATGTTGAGGAGAATGGGGACTAGGCTCTTCCCAACACAAGGACTGAGATTACATCAATGGCCACACCTCGGCCAAACCTTCACACTGGAAGGCTGGTGAAAATAAGGCAGAAAAATAGTCAAGGGGCCCTGCCTTCTTTACTCACCTTGTTGGAGGCAGTGAATGGCTGCATGATCTCCCCAGTTCTTTCAACTTCATTACTGTTTCAGATGGAACACTCATGATCTGATCATGCCAGACCCTTCACTGGCTTGCTGTCAAAGGCAGGAGCAAAATCTTTAATCTGACATTACAATTTCCTCATTACCCAGTGTTCTCCTTATCTTTCCAGTGTCTTCTCTTGACACTGAAGTCTTACTCGCTCTGCTCTGGCTACGTTGTTCTCCTTTCATTTAGTCTGTTGAGCCATGCCCCTTCATGCCTCTAGACCTGTGCACTCGGCATTTTTTCAGTCTGAACTACGTTTGCCTAAAACTTCCACCTGGCATCCCCTGCTCCTCTAGCCTGATCCCCCTTTCCTAGCTCCTATCATATTTTATCTTGGCTTAATGACATAGCCTTGGGGAGGTCTCACCTGACTTCCCAGCTGCTGGTATATGTCCCCCCTAGCACTTTGAAGTTTCTTTAGCACATACCCAGTTGAATTTAATTACTTACTGGGTGAAGTATTTACTTAGTGTCTCTCTCGGTGGTTTATAAACTCCATAGGATACACACTGTATTTCTTGGGAAAAAAAAAAAGGTACACTATGCCAGAGATCTTAAAGAGTAAAAAAAATAGACAAGAATTGTTGTCTTTCATCTATCCATAGATACCCATCCATCTTTCCACCCAACTACTTATCCATCCATCCATCTTTCCATCCATCCTTCCTTCCACCCATCCATCCACCCACTCTATCTAGTAGTCATTTAAGATGACAAACACTCTAAAGATTTACTATGTATCAGGCCCTTGGTAAGCACCATGGAGGTTCATTTACACATTCATTGATTCTGCCACTCTTTCAGAATTTATAGGAGACACACTTATTTGCCATCACAGGACAAGTGGGCCAATATCTAAGTCCTATCTGAAGGAGAATATTGAAGTGTCAAAGTAAGAGTTTAAAATATGTTTTCAGTCAAGACGTAGGGGGCAGGGTGGGACACACAGCTAAATGGGTTGATAGGATAAACCTGTGAAGGTTTAACCCAGGAGAAGAAGTTGCTGGCAAAGGGGAGGCAACTTGATCAGCAATAGAGCTGGGTGTGTTGGGCTCCCTGCCGTGGGCAACCAAGTTCACCTCTGGAGCTGGGCCAGGGCAGCAGCATTTAACCTTACTTGTGGCCACGTGATGGCAGCAGGTAAAGTCACATTAGTTCCAGCTCTTTGACCACATTTATGCCTTTGTTTCTTTAACTTGGACTTAGTCGTTCGGTTGTGTCCAACTCTTTGCGACCCCATGGACTGTAGCCCACCAGGCTCCTCTGTCTATGGAATTCTCTAGGCAAGAATACTGAAGTGGGTAGCCATTCTCTTCTCCAGGGGATCTTCTTGACCTAGAGATCGAATCCAGGTCTCCAGTATTGCAGGCAGATGTTTTACCATCTTAGTTACCAGGGAAGCCCCTAACTTGGACTTAAGCTCAACTCATTTTGGCTAGAGCCCTGGAATCTTTCCTGTATTCCTAAACTCCTCCTGGGGGATCCTGATCCCCTAAAGTGACTCCCAAGTCTCTAAAAGAATCATGAGGCTCCGATCTCCAGAGCTTCAGCATCACCTTGAGGTCTCCCTCAATGATCCCAGAACCTCCTGGATGGAATGTGAATTCACTTCTAGATATTATCTCAACTTGGTCTTTCAGATGGGAAACTGAAAGCCGGCTCAACAATTTCAAATGGTTGGTTCCCAAACTTCCTTACTTCTCATATGTAATTCCTACCTTATGGAGTAGTTCAAAGGATCCCATGAATTAACACATGTAACAGACTTATAAAAGTGCCTGGCATGTCATACCTAATGATGTTACTCTTGCTATTATTGTTATTATTAGTTCTCCAGGATGCAGTGAGAGCAAAGAGTGCATGAATGTGTGCTAAGTCACTTCAGTCATGCCTGACAATTTGCAACCCTATGGACTATAGGCCACCGGGCACCTCTGTCCATGGGATTCTCCAGGCAAGAATACTGGAGTGGGTTGCCATGCCCTCCTCCAGGGGATCTTCCCGATCCAGGGATTAAACCTGTGTGTCCTACAACTCCTGCATTGCAGGCGGATTCTTTACTGCTGAGCTGTCAGGGAAGCCCAAACAAGAGTACTTACCCCAGAACTGCAAGACCTCTTTCTTCCCAAGCTCTACAGCTAACTTACCTGTGATTTGATGTAAGCCCCTTAACACCTCTGGATCTCAGTTTCCCCATCTAAATTCATCCCAAAGGCCTTCTTAAACTGTAATTTCCCTTGTTTTCTACCAGCTTAATTCCCAAAATACTGGAATGATGTATCAAGTTCACTAATACTCTTATAGCAGAAAGTATTGAAAAAACAACAATCAAATCAATTGAAGCAAAAGGGGATTTGGGGGGTTCACAAAATGATGTCACCAGGGTTACCCTGAGGCTCAGCTGGTAAAGAATCTGCCTGCAAAGCAGGAGACCTGGGTTTGATCCCTGGGTTGGGAAGATCCCCTGGAGAAGGGAAAGGTTACCCACTCCAGTATTCTGGCCTGGAGAATTCCACAGACTGTATAGTCCATCGGGTGGCAGAGAGTCAGACAGGAGTGAGAAACTTACACTTTCACTTTCAGGGTTACCTCTGGGTCCCTTCTCAGTTTTCCTTTTCTCTGTATTGGCTTCTTTCTTGGGTGGACTCTTTCCAGGTGCTGGAGTCACCTAACAGTCAACCTAACAGTCTAGTAACCACAGTTGGAAGACAGTGTTTTTCTTTAAAAATTTTTTTTTTGAAAAAATTGTTCAGTGTTATTGACACATGATAGATATATAGCTAGTGCCTTTGTCCCCCCCCCAGTCATCTATTAATAGTCTCAGAATTTGCTTTTCCAGGACTCACCTGGGTCATGTGCCTATCCCTGAAACTGTCACTGTGACCAGGATGCTGGTGGTCCATGTTACATACCAATCCTTGAAGCTGATGTGGCGAGTGGGTGCCATTAGCCTCAGCTGATTGGGAGATGGAAGGGGCGGAGCTCCACAGGCAAACTGGAGTAATGTAGGGGAAAAGCGGATGTGGCTGTAGGGTAGGTAAAACAACAGATGTCTATAAGAAGGGCATGTGAATGAAGCCTGCTCTGCCCTGGCCCTGGCCCACCTCTCTGGAACCTTCCCTCATCCCATTCCTTGAATATGATTTCCTTTTTTAAAAAATATTTATTTGGCTGCACCGGGTCTTAGTTGCCGCATGCAGAGTCTTTAGCTGCAGCATGTGAGATCTAGTTCCAGACCAGAGATCAAACCTGGGCCCCCTGCATTGGGAGTGGGAGTCTTAGCCACTGGACCACCAGGGAAGTCCACGAATATGATTTTCTTTTTCCCAGTTTCCCTTCCTCAGCCAGAACATCCCTCACCCTTATCTGCTTGCTGAGCAATTTTTCACCCTTAAGAATTCTGGGCAACTGACTTTATAGGGAGAGTTTGCTGTTCTTTGTACTCCCATAGTGCTGCGCTTTGATCTACTACGCGGAGCCTCCGATGTAATGCGACTCCTTATTTCTGTGCCTGTCTCCTCCACTAGACTGTGAGCCCCAGAGGGCAGTGCCGGTGAGATTTATCTTTGTAGCTCTAGTGCCTGGAGATGTTGTGGTGCATAGTAGGCACTTAATAAATGTTTCTTGCATTAAAGGGCTTCAATGAAGTTGCAATTTATCTAAGCCTTGCCAGTGTTCCCGGTCACACATCACTTCCCTGTGTCCCAGAGGATGCTGGGAAGATCAATGTGGTAATATTACGAAGGACTGGGAGCCCAGGGCAGCCAGTGAATACGAGGTTTTGTCATTAGTGGCACATTGCTTATGAAGAGACCTTGGCACATGGCATCTGCCGGGAGGGGGCGGGGGGCGCGGTTTGGACAAAAGAATTGGAAATTCGTGATGAGAATGTCAAAGTGGAAAAAAGTTCAGTTGGCAAATGCCTAAGACGTCGGCTAAAAAGCCCATAATTTACATTGGATTAGCAGGTGAAAGATTATGTGCCCATTGCAACAATTCCTTCTCTGCGTATGAACAACTCATTTATAAAAATATTGATTCCACTTCTTTGCACAAAATTGATTAATTATATTTTGGGAGAGAAAAATCGTTTCCTGGTCTCTGCAGGGGTTGCCTTGTCTCAGCTTGCAGTGTCCTGGCCTCTGGACTGCTGAATAGCCTTATTTTTCAAGACAGCAACCTCTCCCTGCCTGGAAATGGGGACCCACAAAGTCTACAAGAAAATGGGAAGAATGTGTCTCAGAGAATTTCTTAGACAGGTTGTGGAAGAGAAATAGTCTAAGCATAGAATATCAAAGCCTTAAGAATAGAAAGCATCTTAGAAATTATCTATCTCAGGGATCCTTGACTTTCAAATCTTACAATCCATCAATCATTGCATTTTAAGGGAGGATGGGCCAAGAAAGTGAAAAATCCAAAACACATTATAACTCTACTTTCCCTGTCATTAAAAGCCTTGTGCATGTTCTCTATGGAAAATTAGAACACCATAGAACAAAGAAGAAAATAAAAAATACTCTTCTATTATCCTGTCACATTAAGAAAATCACTGTTAATATTTTAAAGTATGTATTTTCAGTAATGCTTATTTTTTTTACAATATTAGAATGATTCTCTATATATTACTTTGTAGCCTTGTCTTTCATTTATTATGAAACATTGTGGTGATTTCTTTTAGCTATTCCCCTTTTGCAACATGATTCTTAATGGATGGATAATATTTTTTTCATGTGTTTGTATAATAATGTCTTTATTTCCCCACTGTTGGATATTTAAGATACCTCTAATTTTCTTGTTTTGCTATTAAAAACAGCTAATGTAATTAGCATTGTGATATATACAGTTTGCATTGGTCTCTAGATAGTTGCTTAGGCTGTGTTTTCTTGAGAGAGAATTGCTGGGACAAAGCCTGTACATATTTTCAGGATCTTGATATGTGTTTAGAACTGTCTTCCAGAAAATATGCATCAATTTATAGTTTCACTAGTACTTATTTTCTTTTTAAAAATATTTATTTTTTATTTGGCTGTCCCTGGTCTTACTTGCAGCACGTGGGATCTTTAGTGGCAGCATGCGAACTCTTAGTTGACGCTTGCAGAATCTTTAGTTGCAGCACGTGGGATCTAGTTCCCTGACCAGGGATCTAACTCAGGCTCCATGCATTGGGAGTTCAGAGTCTTAGACATTTGACCACCAGGGAAGTCCTACCACTAGTACTTATTTTCTTGCACTCTTGCTAAGGCATGATATTAACATCATTTGTTTAAAAAAAAAGTTGCCAATTTGATAGTCCAGATGTGTCTTAATTTTTCATTGCTTCTTTTTATAAATGGACTTATTGAGATATAATTCACATACCCATTTAACAATTCAGTGTTTTTAATATATTTACCAGTTGTGTAGCCATCACTATAATCTACTTTTAGAACATTTTCTTCGCCTCAAAAGGAACCCCTATATGCATTAGAGTCATTCCTCATCTTCTCTCCCCCTCCCAAGACAAGCACTAATCAATTTTTAGTAATTATATTTTCCCATTCTAAACATTTCATATAAATTCAATTTCATATATATTCTAGAATCACCCAACATACTGTCTTTTGTGACTGGGCTGTCTTTTTTTCACTTAGCATAATGTTTTCAAGGTTCATCTACATTGTAGCATGCATCAGTAATCCATTCGTATTTTGAATGAATAATATTCTGTTGAATGGATGTACCACGTATAATATACCCATTCATTAATTGATGGATATTTGGGTTGTCTTCATTTTTTGGTAGTTATGAATAATGCTGCTTTGAACATTCATATACAAATTTTTGTGTGGATGTATGTTTTTATTTCTCTTGGGTATAAATCTAGGAGTAGAATTTCTGGGTCATATTGTGGTGCAGTGGTAAGAATCTGCCTGCCAGTGCAGTATTAGTCACTCAGTCATGTCTGACTCTTTGAAACCCCACAGACTGTAGCCTGCTAGGCTCCTCTGTCCATGGAATTCTCCAGGCAAGAATACCAGAGTGGGTTTCCATTCCCTTCTCCAGCCAATGCAGGAGATGCAAAAGATTTGGGTTTGATATCTTGGTTGGGAAGATCCCCTGGAGTAGGAAATGGCAGCCCAATGCAGTATTCTTGTCTGGAAAATCCCATGGACAGAGGAGCCTGGTGGGCTACAGTCCATGGGGAGCCTGGTGGGCTACAGTCCATGGGGTCACAGAGTTGGACATGACTGAGCACAGTACAATTATGGTAACTCCACAGAATTAACTTTTTAGATAACGGCTAAACTATTTTCTGAAGCAACTGCACTCATTTACACCCCAACCAGCAAATTTCTCCATATTCTTGCCAACACTTACTGCTTGTGCAGTCTGCTTGTGCCTGCATCACAGAATTTCCTGGTAAATGGGTAATGAATGGGTAAAGTTTGACCTCTTTGAGCTTATTTTCCTCATCTGCAAATTTGGGATGAAAATCCCTTATTATAAAGTTATTATAGAGAGTCAGTGATACTGACAGTGTGACTGATTAGAAACTTCAAAACGCAGTGTCGAGAAATGCTGAACATAGTTAATCTTTCAAAGGAAGAGATGACTTTACCAAAAAGAAAGGGAACCCTTAATTGTCTGAAAACTCATAGAATAAGCATGTAAGTGGGCAGTGTGCCCATTTTGGGTGGAGTGTCAATCTTAGCAATTTGGGGAAGTGGGTTTTAATGTCCAGTGAGGACAAGAAACAATGTTTTTAGCCACATAAAACCTTGGAGTGGGGGTATTGAAACTGAGACCCCACCCACAGTAAAAAACAGAATCCTTAAAAATCTGCATCCCCTGAGAAGAGTAGACAAGAAAAAGTCCATCTGGCAGTAAAGGGACAAGACAGCAAATCAGTCTATTCCCACCTGATGTCTGGGTAGGAAGAGTCCCTGTATATTTTCAAAACCGTAGGCCTGCTGTTTCCCACATACATTTGAGATTCAAATTCATACCAAGAATATTGAAAAAAGTAGAACAGCAGTTTCAGATTTTTCTTTTCTGAAAGTTTTTACTGACTATAGAAGAAGAAATTCCTTACTCATTTATGGGACAAAACATTGATACCAAAAGCTCACAAGGACAGCATGAGAAAGTAAGATTTCAGGCCAATCTCACTGGTGAACATAAATGGAAAAAAGCCCAAAGTTTTATCAGAAAAGAATTCACCAATATATTGAACAGATAATACATAATGCCTGATCTGGGTTTATTCCAGGGATGTGAGTTTGGATCACATTAAAAAGTCATTTAATGTAATTCATCTCATTTATAGATTAAAGGAGAAATATCTTGTGATGATTTCAATGTATGTAGAAAAATCTGATAACATTTCTTAGCAAAAAAAGAAGAGAGTTTCTTTTAGACTGATATAAAAATATTATACGAAACACTACATTTAATAGAAAAATGGAAGAAAGCATTCCTTTTAAGATCAGGAATGGGAAAGTGATATCTGTTGTCACTACTTTTATTCAACATTGTATTGGAAGTCTTAGACAGCACAGTAGTGTGAGACAAGAAGTTAAAACTATAGAGATGAAGAAAGACTTAGTGTTCCCAAATGGTATGATTATATAGAAGGCACAAAAGTTTCTACAGATAAATTCTTAGAATTAATAGGAGAATTTATTAGAACTCTTCCACAAAAATTTAATTTATATAAATAAATGGCACCTATAGTCACCAGCCATCAGTAGGTAGAAAGTGTAATAAAATATGTATCATTTAAATAGCATCTATAAAGAAATGTGAATTTAAAGATTTGTGGGAAATCTTTAAGGAGAAAATTATAAAATACTATTGGAAGAAGTTAAAGGAGACATAAAGGGATATTTTATGCTCATGGAAGACTCAATTTTACAAAGGTGTCAGTTCTTCCCAAGTTGATCTGGGGAGTCAATGCTATTCTCATTAAGATTCCAACAAGATTTTTTTTTTCTTTGTAGTATTTGATGCTAATACTAAATTTTATGGAAGAGTGAAGGGCTAAGGATAAGATACCTATGAGGAGTGCAAATGAAAGGAAACCTGACTTACCTCATATTGAGAATTATTAATAATATAAAGTTATATTGGTTAAAATCATAATAAAGCTTTACTAAGAGTGTAACATTGAGATGGCCCCGTCACTGTATCCCTCCCTCACATCATACACAAAAATAAATTCCAGCTGGATTAAATATTTAAATGTGCAAGGCAAACATAACATCTTTTAGAAGACAATATTGAAGCATGTATTCATGATTATGCATCAGAGAACAATGTTTTAAAAGCAATATGTGAAATTTCCCTGGTGGTCTAGGGTCTAAGACTCTGTACTCCCAAAGCAGGGGGCCTGGGTTCAACCCCTGATTGGGAAACTAGGTCTCGCATGTTCCAATTAGAAGATCTGACATGCCACTATCAAGATCAAAGATCCTGTCTGCTGCAACTGAGATCGGCACAGCCAAATAAGTAATAGGTTAATTTACAAATTAAATAAATAATAAGTTAAATAGGTAAAAACAATGCAATAAATTAAACAAAATAAATTAAAAAATAAACAAGAATATAAATCATAAAGTAAAAAATGAATAAATTTGACTACCTAAAAAATTCCTATCAAAAAACAAACAAAAAAAAAACCATACAAAGATGAGAGTTAAAAGCCAAAATTTGGGAAAAGATATTTGCACCAATGAGATTGGTAGAAGAGTAGTGTCAGGCAAAATAGCTACAAGTCAACATGAATAAGACAAACAATCTAATTGAAAAATGGATAACCAACTTATAAAGGCTATCACAAAAGTAAACTATAAATGTCATTAAGCACTGGAGAGGAGGGTCAGCTTCAATAATATTCTGAGAAATAACAACTAACTACAAGATTTTGTATCATACTGCCTAACTAGCCAAAAAGGGGGAGAAAAGGACAATTATCAATTGTTGAGAAGGCTGTGATGACAAATCGTATACATTTCTGGTAGGAGGATAAAGTTATAAATTTATAACCACTGTGGAAAACTATTTGCCTTTCTCTGACCAAGATGAAGGTAATCATACCTATGGCCAGGTAATTCCTTGATCCTGGAGAAATACTTGTGCATGGGCAGCCTGAGATGCATACATGAGTGTATATAACAGCCTTTTTAAATAACAGCAGGACTGGAAATGCTTATCAGTGTCGGAACGGAAAAGTAAACTTTGGTACCTACTATAGGATTCTAAACAGCAGTGAAAAGGAATTTCAGCTACATGTAACAGCAAGGATGAATCTCAAAAACAGTAAATTGAGTGAGAAAAGCAAACCGTCAATGAATAATACACTATGGTTCTATTGATTTATCAAAACCCATGAAAAATTAAACAATATATTGTTTATGGATGCAAACATGGTAGAAGTATAAAGAAAACCAATGGTGTGATAAGCACAAATGGTAAGCAGGAGTGGGCTGAATCAGAGAGGAACCTGGCTAAGATCAAGGAGGGACGGAAGGATAGCTTCAAAGATTCTAGTGATTTTCTATTTCTTAAACTGGGTTTTGGGTACACAGGAGTTCATGGCTTTGTCCATGTGGTATAAATATTCATTTGGACCTACTCAATATTGTATCACGGTGGTCAAGAAACTTTTTCCATAAAGAGCCTCACAGCAAACACCTTAGGGCTTTGCCAAAAATAAAGGCTTTATTGCAACTACTCAATTCTGCTATTGTGACCTGAAAGCAGCAATAGACAATGTGTAAGTGAACAAGTCTGTCTGTGTTCCAATAAAACTTTACTTAAGAAAGCAAGTGTTGGCAGGATCTGACCCTTAGGCTGTAGTAGTTTGCTGATCCCTATATTGGAACATTAATTTAAAAAAAGCACTAAACAAAGGAAATCTTGTGTATCTGTAACAAAATAAGATATTTTAGAGAGACATTTATTATTAATGATGAAAAGTGTTGATACAGAGTGATAATGGTGATCAGGAAGATATAACATTTTGGACTCATAGCTTAGTTAGATTCAAAACATATAAAGTAGGAGTGACAAAATTACAAGGGTAAGTATGCAAATCCACAATCAGAATGGGAGAGTTTAACACACCTCTCTCACTGATAGCTGAAATGACAAAACAATATAAGGCAATGAAAAATTTACATAATAAAGCTAGCAAGTTTTAAGCTAGTTGACATGTGTAGGATTTTGCAGGTGATCTTTAGATAATAAAAAATTCTTTTCCAAAACTCATGGAATGTTCATAAAAACTATGGTCCAGCCACAGAGTAAATATATACACACTATATCCTTCAACAACATTATTATAAAGATAAAAATCAAGAGAAATTAAGTATTTTAGAATTTAACAAAATATGTGTAGATATTTCATGTATCAAAGAAAAAAATCACAATGGAAACTAGAAACTATGTATAGCTGAATGACAACTAAAATCTTTCCTGTCAAAACTTATGAGATACAGCTAAGGAGAAGTACCTTTGTGTCTTAAACTCATCTCTTAGAAAAGAAGAACTCCAAACCTAAGCATGTTTTACCAAATATTTGAGGAATGGACCATCTTTACTGAATGCAAAAGAAGAAAAAAAAAATCCAATCTCTTAGAGTCTGGGTAGAATCTTGAAACCAGTATCATACAAGGATAGTATAGTAAAGAAAAATAATATTCAAACTATACTTATGAAGGAAAATCTTAAACAAAATATCAGGAAATAAAACCCAGCAACTTGTATTAAAAATACATCATGATCAAGTAGGGATTTTTCCAGCAACGTAAGAATAGCTGACCAATCACAAATCTAATTAAGATGGTTCACTATAGTAAGAGATTAAAGACTGAAAATCATATGATCCTCTCAATAAATTTGGCAAATGTATTGAATAAAATTTAAGAAATATTCATGATTAAAAAAAAAAAACCTTCTGGAAAGTGTGAAGAGAAGAAATGTCCTTAACTTGATAAATAAGTACTGTTACTTTAATGAGAAAAAGAGTCTTAAATCCTTAGGTTGAATTAGGAAATCAGCAGTATTCACCGTTTATTATTCTTCTTTGCTTCACTGCATGAAGAAGAAAATTCTGAAGCCCTTCTGTAGCATCACATGGAAACTTCCCAAGATTTGCACCTTTCAGTAAACAAAGGTGTCAATTTAAATTTTACTACTAGGGCAACAAATTATTAAGCAGGAACATTTGCTTAGAGTTGGAGACATTTGAGGGTTATAGGTTATATTTCACAGGCATGGCAAGCGCTATCTGATGACTAGGTGACTTAATAGATTCCTTTGTGTGACTGTTCTCAGGTACAGCTTTATAGTCACAGGGAACAGAACAGGATTATTTATTTACGCACTATTCTCCACACTCAACAGGAGAATAAGACTGATGAATTTGTTAATATTCTCACCATCTCACTTTTGAAGTGGTTTATGATGCAAGAACACTGTCTGTTTTATTCCGCAGCTCTTTGGGGGAATTGAAGAAACATTTCTTTCTTCTTTCTGAAATTTCTTTCAATAATGGTTAAAGGGGTTTCAAGCATGGGAAATCCCTTAGTTTGCCCTGAGAGAAAGGAGTAGACCAGAAGTTTGGAAAAAACGGGGAGCAGAAGGAATTGTAACAAGAAGAGCATGACACCTCCATCACCTCCCAAATTTCCTCCCATCATCTTTATTATTATCGCTATTATTTTGTGGTAAGAACACCTAACATAAAATCTACTCTCTTAGCAAGTTTCAGGTATGCAATATGGTACTGTTAGGTGCTAATGATTTCATGGGTGTATACTTATTCTTAAAATTACTGAGTTGCAGATATGCACCATTTTTTACCTGTCAACCACACCTCAATGAAGTGGTTTTTTTTTTTTTTTTTAAAAGAAAAGCATGAAGTGTATCAACAGTGTTTCATCCAAAAGCCTCAAATACCAAAATCTAAGAGCAAACATATATAATGGTGAAATGTAAGCAGAATTATCTTAAATATATAGCATTGGCAACAGAACATGTATACCTCCATTTTTGCTTCCATTCCATTATTTTTGCTACCTTATTATTATTATTATTATTTTTAGTTCTACCACTTTATTGATACCAACTCATTTCCCTCCACCCTCGGGCACACATGCTCAGTCATGTAATCCCACGGACTTCAGCCCGCCAGACTACTCTGTCCATGGACTTTTCCAGGCAAGAATACTGGAGTGGGTTGCCATTTCCTTCTCCATATTTTTGCTACTTTAAAAAATAGGTTTGCTGAAACATAGTTGATATTTAGTAAATTGCACTTAAGATTTGACATATGTATACACCCATGAAACCACCATCACAATCAAGATGATGAACATGTTCATGACCCCTTAAACATTTCCTTGTGTTCCTTGTGATTCTCCCTTCAGCCCCTTCTTGCCTGCCATACATCCCAGGCAACTCCTGGTCTGCTTTCTGTTGCTGTAGATTACTGCCCATTTTTAAAGACTTCAATACTGATGAAATAATACAATTATGTGTCTTTTGCCTCTGCCTTCTTTATCCATGTTGTATCTTGCAAAAGTAGTTCACTCCTTTTTATTGCTAGGAAGTATTCCCTCCTGGGTATACACCCATTGTTTATCCATTCATCTGTTGAACACCTGGATTGTTCCCAGCTTTTGCCTATTTCAAATAAAGCCACTGTGAACATTCGTGTACAAGTACCCTATACACATGTGCTTTCATTTCTCTTGCAGAAGTACCGAGGAGTGGAATGGCAGGATTGTAAGTATGGTGTGTGTTTCCCTCTTAAGGAACTGCCAGACTGCTTTCCAAGGTGCCTATGGCCACTTCACATTTCTGCGTTCCCTCTGCGCTGTGCTCAGCGCAGCCCAACTGTGCTCAGTCGTGTCCAGCTCTTTGTGACCCCATGGATCGTAGCCCGCCAGCTTCCTCTGTCCTTGGAATTTTCCAGACAAGAATACTGGAGTGGATTGCCATTTCCTCCTCCAAAGGATCTTCCCAACCCAGGGGTCAATACTTTGTCTGTCACATCTCCCACATTGGAGGTGGATTCTTTCCCATGTTCCCATTAGTTTATGACATTTCCAGTTGTACCACATCCTTGTCAAAATTTGGTGTGTTCGTTTTTAAAATTTTAGGCATTCTAATAGGTCAGTTGGGGTCGGGAGGGCCCCCTGGAGAAGAAAGTGGCAACCTCCTCCAGTATTCTTGCCTGGGAAATCCCATGGACAGAGGAGCCTGGCAGGCTACAGTCCATGGGGTTTCAAGAGGGTCTGACTTGGCTTAGCAACTAAACAGCAACAATGACAGACATTGAGCATTTTTTTTCAAGTTTATTTTGCCAACTCTGTCTTCTTGGGTAAAGTATCTGCTCAAATTTTTCATCCAGTACTGCTTTCTTGTTGTTTTCTTATTATATGTTCTGGATGCAAGTCTTAAAGTATCAAGTATGTGATTTGCAAGTATTTTCCCTGTATTTTGTCTTTTATCCCTTTAATAGGCATTTTATACAGTTCTGTTGAGGCATACTTTATCTATCTCAAATCTGCCTATTCTGAGTATAGAATTGAATTATTTTCAATACATTTATAGAATCATGTGATAATCATCACAATTCAATTTTAGAATGTTTCATCACTGGTGAAAATCTCTCCTGCCTACTTGTAGGCATTTCCTGTTCCCACCTCTAGCTCCAGGCCACCATTAATCTACTTTCTGGCCCTTTCTTTTTTTTTTTTAATTTTTTAAAATTTATTTTAATTGGAGGCTAATTACTTTACAATATTGTAGTGGTTTTGCCATACATTGACATGAATCAACCATGGATGGCCCTTTGGATTTGCCTTTTCTGGACATTTTATATAATTGGAGTCATATAGTATGTGGTGTTTGGGTCTAGATTCCTTCACTTTGCACAGTGTTTTTGAGGTTCATCTACATTGTTGCATGTATCAATAGCTCATTCTTTTCTATTTCTGAATGGCATCCATGAGGTGGTGAACATTTGGGCTGTTTCAAGTTTGGGGCTATTACGCATAATGCTTCTGTGCGTATTTGCATACTAGCCTGCTATTTCTCTCAGGTAGATACCTAGCAGTGGAATTGTGACATGTTATATTAAATTTGTGTTTAAACGTTTGAGGATCTGTCAAAAGTTTTTTTTTCCTAAAGTGACTGCTTCATTTTACATGCAATAACTGAGGATTCCAATTTCTTCATATCCTTCTAAATACTTGTTATTATCTGTGTTTTTGATAATTTCCGTTAAGGTGAATGTCAAATCATGTCTTATGGTGCTTTGAATCTGATTTCCTTAATTGTTAATTATATTCAGCATCTCTTCACG
This sequence comes from Cervus canadensis, assembly GCF_019320065.1. Classification (NCBI taxonomy): domain Eukaryota; kingdom Metazoa; phylum Chordata; class Mammalia; order Artiodactyla; family Cervidae; genus Cervus; species Cervus canadensis. Next base: position 18,390,422 of record NC_057417.1, on the reverse strand, counting down.
TGTTTATTGGTCATTTGTATATCTTCTGTGGCAAAATGTTCATAATATTTTGTGTATGTTTAAATTTCAGCTGCTATTTGTTCAAACATTTTTGATTCTCCATTCTTCCCTTTCAGGTACTCCAATTTCATATATAAGGAAATTAACATTGTCTGACAGCTCACCGAAGCTCTGAATCTTACTGCCAGTAGTTTCTTTTACCATGTCTTCAATTTCACTAATCTTTTTTTTGCCATGTCTTATCTGTTGTTAATGCATCTTATTGAGTGCAATTTTTCATTTCAGTTTTAGTTTTCATCTCTAGAAGTTGACTTGGTGGTTTCTGCTTGTTCCATGTGTCTAATATCTTTCATGCTTTCTCTAGCTTCTATTTACTAATTCCTTCAACCGTATCTCTTCTGCATCACTTTAGATTAAACAATTATTTTCCTTATAACGCCTTGTATTTTCTTGCAAATTTGCAGGCTCAATAATTTTTGATTGTGTGCCACTTTCGATTTTGAACTTCACTTTGCTGTGGGCTAGATACTTTTTATTCTTGTGACTACTTTGAGCTTTGTTCTTCTATGTAATTACATTACTTGACACCTATTTGACCCTGTTGTGTCTTGCATTTAAGCTTTGTTAGGTGGAGCCAGAGCAGCATTTAAGGCTAACTTTGCCCACCACTATAGCAAAATCCCTCTAGTACTCTACTCAACACTCTGTGAGTTACTAGGTTTTCTGCAGTGACTGGTGAGGATAGGCATTATTTCCTGGTCTTATACAGTTCCTGAGTATTATTAATCCTTTGTGGGCTTCCCTGAGAGCTCAGTTGGTAAAGAATCTGCCTGCAATGCTGGAGACCCTGGGTTGATTCCTGGGTTGGGAAGATCCCCAGGAGAAGGGATAGGCTACCCACTCCAAGATTCTTGGTCTTCCCTCATGGCTCAGCTGGTAAAGAATGCGCCTGCAATATGGGAGACCTGGGTTCGATCTCTGGGTTGGAAAGATCCCCTGGAGAAGGGAACGACTACCCACTCCAGTCTTCTGGTCTAGAGAATTCCATGGACTGTATAGTCCATGGGGTCTCAAAGAGTTGGGCACGACTGAGTGACTTTCACTTTCACTTACTTAACCTTGGAGTAGGGGTGGTGGTTTGTCACATTAATGAGCTGATCAGTACTCAGCTGCAGACTCAGCGGGGATCTTCTGCAGATTTCTGAAGATCTCTGAATAGACCTGTGACTTCTAGCCACGCTGGCCTTCCTGGTCTCTCAGCTCCATCTTCTTATCTCAGGTAGATCTCATTCTGCCAAGCTGCAGCCTGGAAACTTCCTCCTGGCAGTAAATTGGGGCAATCATGAGCTTACCTGGTTTGTTTCCGCTCCTTAGAGATCACTCATCTAATTCCAGTATCTCGAGAATCATTGTTTCATAAAATTTTAGACAAATTTTTTGTAGATATTTCAGGTGAGAAGGTAAATTCAGTTCCTGTAGCTCTGCTCCATTTTGGCCAGAAACGGGAAGTGCTTTTAGTTAAAAGCACAATAGGGGCTTCCCTGGTGGCTCAGATGGTAAAGAATCTGCCTGCAATATGGGAGTCCTGGATTGGATCCTTGGGTTGGGAAGATCCCCTGGAGGAGGGCAAGGTTACCCACTCCGGTATTCTTTTTTTATTTTTTTGCATTTATTTTTTTTTCCACTGATTTTTATTAGTTGGAGGCTAATTACTTTACAATATTGTAGTGGTTTTTGCCATACATTGACATGAATCAGCCATGGATTTACATGTATTCCCCATCCTGATCCCCCCTCCCACCTCCCTCTCCACCTGATCCCTCTGGGTCTTCCCAGTGCACCAGCCCCGAGCACTTGTCTCATGCATCCAACCTGGGCTGGTGATCTGTTTCACCCTTGATAATATACATGTTTTGATGCTGTTCTCTCGAAACATCCCACCCTTGCCTTCTCCCACAGAGTCCGAAAGTCTGTTCTGTACATCTGTGTCTCTTTTTCTGTTTTGCATATAGGGATATTGTTACAATCTTTCTAAATTCCATATATATGTGTTAGTATACTGTATTGGTCTTTATCTTTCTGGCTTACTTCACTCTGTATAATGGGCTCCAGTTTCATCCATCTCATTAGAACTGATTCAAATGAATTGCTTTTAATGGCTGAGGAATATTCCATGGTGTATATGTACCACAGCTTCCTTATCCATTTGTCTGCTGATGGACATCTAGGTTGCTTCCGTGTCCTGGCTATTATAAACAGTGCTGCGATGAACATTGGGGTGCACGTGTCTCTTTCAGATCTGGTTTCCTCGGTGTGTATGCCCAGAAGTGGGATTGCTGGGTCATATGGCAGTTCTATGTCCAGTTTTTAAAGAAATCTCCACACTGTTTTCCATAAGAAATCTCCACGCTGTTCTCCATAGTGGCTGTACTAGTTTGCATTCCCACCAACAGTGTAAGAGGGTTCCCTTTTCTCCACACCCACTCCGGTATTCTTGTCTAGAGAATGCCAGGGACAGAAGACACTGGCAGGCTACAGTCTATGGGGTCCCAAAAAGTCAGGCACGAGTGAGTGACTAACACACAGAGGCACAATGGTAGTATCGTAAGGCACACACACATACCTACACAAACACAGAAAGAAATAAAAGGTGTAGCAGTTGTAAAGAAAGAAAGGAGGCTGTCATTATTCACAGTTAATGTGATTACATAGAAAAATTCTACAGAATATACAGTCATATTAATAACAAATATAAGAGTTCAGTGAGTTGCTCAATATACAGAAAAAATCAATTGTTCTCAAACACCAGCCAGAAACAATTAAAAACAGTAATTAAAAAGATTCAATGTACCATAGCAACAAAACCTATAAATTAATTAGGAGTATGTCTAGTGGAGGACAAATGTAAAATTTATGAAGAAAAAAGATAATATCCTCCTGAAAAACATACGTGAAGCCCTAACAAAATGGGAAAATCACTCTGTGATAATGGATCAGAAAATCGCAGTTCAGATGTCAATTTGTCACACCTTCAGCTGTAAATTTATGCAACTGTTATTTAAATATCCAGAAGCTGAATATTAATATTTATTATTTTAGTGGAGCTTCACAAGAAGGACTGTAAAACTGATGTGGAAAGTAAAGGCTAAGAAGATCAAGGTGATTTTGAAGGTGAAAAATAGATTTCCTTTGTTGATATTAAGATTTACTGTAACGTCGTTGTATCAGTAAGGGTCCAGTCAAGTGACAGAAACCACACAGTTGTTTTAACAGAATTTAAAATAAAGAACTGTGAACTGGATGCAAAATTGTTGGGTGGTAGTAGTAGTGTTAGTCACTCAGCCATGTCCGACTCTTTGCAACCCCATGAACTGTAGCCCACCAGCCTCCTCTGACAATGGAATTCTCCAGGTAAGAATACTGGAGTGGGTTGCTATTCCCTTCTCCGGGGATCTTCCAGACCCAGGGACTGAACCCTGGTCTCCTGAATTGCATGCAGATTCTTTCCTGTCTAACCTATCAGTAGTCCTTAAAATTGTTGGTTAGGTAAATAAAAGGCAATAAAAGACACAGAAATATCACAAGGACAGCAACTACAGGAATTACCTACTAACCCTGGGACTAAGGGACAAAGGAAAATCGTTGGAATTATTGAAAGTGAATGCTAAGAGGGGCGGCTTCCCACGTGGTGCAGTGGTAAAGATTCTGCCTGCCAACGTAGGAGACACAAAGAGATGTGGGTTCGATCCCTGGTTCAGGAAGATCCCCTGGAGTAGGAAATGGCAACCCACTCCAGTATTCTTGCCTAGAGAATTCAATGGATGGAGGAGCCTGGTGGACTGCAGACTATGGGGTTACAGAGTCCAAGCAAGTGAGCACACACTCGATGCTAAGAGGAGGAGAGCACATGACTTTCAACTGAGTCTCTGTTGGGAAATGGTAAATAAATTGTGGTTTACTTACTGCAGGATATGATATTACAGTTTGGATGAATGAATGAGACTCATATGTATTAATATAGATAAATTAAGAAAATATGTTTGAAAGAAGAGCAAATTTAAAAGAATATTACATGTAATATTTTAAAACACACAAAAATTTTGACACATATACATTTACATGTGCTTGCCTGGGAGCTCAGTGGTAAAAAAAAAATTCCTTCTGCCAAAAAATGCAGGAGATGTGGGTTTGATCCTTGGGTCAGGAAGATCCCCTGGAGAAGGAAATGGCAACCCACTCCAGTATTCTTGCCTGGAGAACCCCATGGACAGAAGAGCTTGGTGGGCTGTGGTCCATGGGGTCACAAAAGAGTCAGCTATGACTCAGGGGCTAAACATACACACAGCGACAACACATATATGCATATTACACATATGTACACATATGCATATATAATTTAGTATATGCATGTATACAAAAATTCAATGAACATTGATGTATCTATGGTTCATTCACAGCAATTCAGTATTAAGGTTACTTCTGGGATACGACAGAAACAGAGACCAGAATAAAGGGTATTGATGAGGAGGAGTTTACCAGTGTCTGTAACATTCAGTTTCTTTAAAAAGAATTTTAAAGCAATATGGTGAAATGTTAACATCTGTTTAATCTTAGGATACATATGTGTCTGACACATTATTTTCTGTATGTTTGAAATGTTATCGAACAAGAAAAAGGAAAAGATTAAATGAGATCATGTACCCAAAGGACCGAGGTCACATGGGGTTATTTTCATTATGATCGTTGAATGGAGTACCCCAGGTCGCTGATGGACAATCACGGCCGTTGGATCCAGAGGAAGCTGCATGTCATCTTTGGGACTGGTCATGCCAGCTGAAAAAGACAATATCCTATAGGTTTTCTGAAAACTATTACCCCTAGATTCCTCTGCTGCCAGTTAACACCACTAATATAGGACAACATTGTCATTGCTAAAATGTCATTTTATAGTGGAAACTAAAGCTCAGGGGAGAACAATAATTGGTACACAGGAACCCAACCAAATAGTCTTTATTCCAGAGCTGTTGTTCAGTCACTAAGTTGTGCCCACTGTTTACCACCCCATGAACTGCAACACACCAGTTTGCTCAAACTCATGTCCATTGAGTCGATGATGCCATCCAACCATCTTATTCTCTGTTGCCCCCTTCTCCTCTTGCCCTCAATTCTTCCCAGCATCAGAGTCTTTTCCAATGGGTCAGCTCTTCGCATCAGGTGGCCAAAGTATTGGAATTTCAACTTTAGCATCAGTCCTTCCAATGAATATTCGGGGTTGACTTCCTTTAGGATTGACTGGTTTGATCTCCTTGCTATCCAAAGGACTCTCAAGAATCTTCTCCAGCACCATGTTTCAAAAGCATCAATTTCTCAGTGCTCAGCCTTCTTTGGGTCCAACTCTCACATCCATACATGACTACTGAAAAAACCATAGCTTTGACTATATGGATTTTGTTGGCAATGTGATGTCTCCGCTTTCTAATATGCTGTCTAGTTTTATCATTTTGTCACAGCTTTTCTTCCAAGGAGCAAGCGTCTTTTGATTCTGGAGCTGGGACTGCTTTTATTTTTCCTTCCCAATGGTCTTTCTGGTGAGGACAAATCATGAAAGATGGAGCTGTTGTTGGAAACCCCCGAAGTGAGTTTGAATCTGAGTTCACATTGCATGGATCAACTCATTCTTCTTAAAGTCTCAGTGTTCTTGACAACAAAAGTATCAGGAAGAAAAGAGCGAATTCAGGGGATGCTATGGAGCTCTGCGGGTTAGCACACTGCAAGTTTCTGGCTTAGAGAGATACTCTCACTTCTGGTCCTCCACTTTGCCTTCCTAGGTGGAGTGGATGACCAAGTGAATTATCTACTCTCTTTTCTTCATCAGGAGGATCCCAATTTTCTGCTGTTTAGTCAGAAAACCTTGCTCTGGCTAAGATCCATACCCAAGACTTTGAACTCCAAACTACGCCAATGAATTGGCCTTGGAAACTTGCAGGAGCTATTGGGAGAGAAAAACACCCTCTCCAGTAGGGTCGCTGAGCTGGTAGGATGTGAATCTGGATCTACCTCACCATCCTGAGAGTAAAGTCTGCTAGAGAGTGAAGACAACTCAAGAGAAAAAGATGCAAGAGACAGAGTTCTGATGACATTGTTAAAAACTCCTAGTGTGAGCCACATCTGAAACCTGATTGGACCTTTCCATTACATAAGCTAGTAAGTTCCCCCTTCACCACCAGATCCTCTCCTTTGCTTCCTTTTTTCCTTTGGCTTTTGCCTATTCAAGTTGGGTTTCTACAACTTACAACTGAAAGAGTTAAAATCCTTGGTGTTCCAAGATTTTAGTCATGTCTTGTGCATGCCTGTGCGTGCTCAGGCATGTCTGACTCTTTGCTACCCCGTGGATTAAAGCCTACCAGTTTCCTCTGTCCATGGAATTCTCCAGGCAGGAATAGTGAAGTGGGTTGCCATTTCCTACTCCAGGAGATCTTCCTGACCCAGGGATCAAACCTGCATCTCTTGCATCTCATGCACTGGCAGGCAGGATTCTTTACCACTGTGCCACTCATGTCATTGACATTAAAATGGGGGAGACACTGACAGTTCTACAACCTGGCTTATTATTTTCTAGATTCACATCACCACCTGTTCAGCTGTTCCCTACAGACCAGTGAGCGATCTAATGCCTTCAAGTCATGCCTCCTGGATAATCTGTTCTGAGGGTCAGCACCTAACTCTCCAGCTATGACCTAAGTCTCTTTCATGCAAAGTATTTAGGAAGACGTAGAGCAAATTCTGTTCTATAATTCTTTAAGCATGTGAAGACCAGGTGGTGATGTAGCTGTATTAACCCCCAATGCGAGCAAGCATCTGCAGAGTCTTCCGGCTGCTTAGATGAGACAGCCTGATGGATAGCGGGATTCCTGGTGTTCCATTAGATGTTTTGGCAGCTGCAGGAGGTAGAGAAAAATGACTTGCCAGACTGTACTGTTGCCAGGTCCTTTTCTCCATAAGGGCAGATTCCTACAGTTTTCAGGGCCAGCTCTATTTCACCTGGCCCATTCAAGGATGGGACAACGTTTCCATCCATAAGAGTACAGAATCATTTTGCCATCACAGCCAGGTGACCGTTCCTGAGATGAGCCCTAGGTATCCACAAATGAAGTCTTTCTCAGTCACTCAGTTGTCCAACTCTGTGCAACCCCATGGACTCTAACCAGCCAGGCTCCTCTGTCCATGGGATTTACCAGGCAAGAGTACTGGAGTGGGTTGCCCTTTCCTTCTCCATGGGATCTTCCTGACCCAGGGATTGAAGTCATGTCTCCTGCATTGCAAGCAGATTCTTTACCATCTGAGCCATCTGGGAAAACTTTCTATGGTGTAGAGTGGTTTAAGTATGGACTTTGGAGTCAGAAAAACCTGGGGCCCAGTAAAATTCTTTTCATCATCTGTGAACCTTGTGATCCTGTCTCTCAGAACCTCGATCTTTTTACCTAAGAAATGGGTCAATAAGAGTGTCTACCTCCTGAAGTTGCAGAGTGGGAAAGGAAATCACGAGTAAAGCCCTCAGCACACAGCCTGGCATGCCTCAAACACTGTGTTAATCACCATTATAACACTGTTTCCCTTTTCTCCTCTGCGACTGTAGTGCTTCCAATCCGTCTGTTCCCAGAGGTCACAGGAAGAGCCGTGAAATTAGGGAAAGGGCCAGGGGGCTTGTCTTTGGAAGAGGCGGGGGGTTGGGGAGGGGAGTATATAAGCTCCACTCTAAGTCGAGCTAGGAGGGGGCCTGGAAGTGCAGCAAATTTCCTCCAGGTGAAGGTGAGAGCTGGTCTATGGAAGAGAAGAAGGGTTCCCAGAGACCCAGCCAAGGACAGAAGTGATATCTCAAGATGGGCATCCTGTCCTCATCTATGTCATGGCAGGGGGCCAGTGACACCCCTTCTGGAGCAGCCCCTCTGCCGGCACCCTCCAGTACCCCTTTGCCTTCACCAGCTGCTCCAACAGGGCCCTTTGTCCTGTCACCAGCAGACACATAACGCTGGTGGCAGACGCAGTGAGAGCTGGGCTCGATGTCGGTTTCCCCAGAAACCGCATCCCGGCTCAGCCCAGCATCACTTGGTACCCAGGGGTGGGCGAAGCTGGGTCCTGGGAGCTCAAGGAGCAAAAAGGGAGGTCTCAGTTACCTGGTGGGTACAAACGTCATCTTCTCATCTCAGGAACGTGAGGCATAGCATCTAAACAATTAAATGACAGAGCTTGACTCAGATGGTAGGAACTGGACCTTGGTCAGACAGGTGTCTTCCTTCTCCCAGGGCCAGACCTCAGCAGAGGCGGTGGCATAGGGGACAGGGAACATTTGGGCTTGGCGCTGCCAGTGGTCTGTTGGCCCCCCTGGGCTGTGTGTGGTCCCCTCTGCTGGTGTCTGCGGTCCCTACAGGTCACTGCTGTGACTTTTTTCACGCCTGACTTCAGCAGCTGAAGTCTGCTTTAGCTCACACCTTTCTGTGCCTCCTTTCTCTCTGTCTGGAGCAGGAGGGAACTTTCTGTGGCTCTCTGGGCAGGCTCATGGGGTCACCTTCAGAGACCACGTGCAGGTTGTTTTTCTGCTCTCACTTCAGCTTGGTGCAGCGAGCTCTCAGATCTGTTCCTGCCATATTCTGCGACTTTGCTCCTGGGATGGAGAGCACAGTTCCTCTCTCCTCTGGGGTCCCACAGGTATCGGGGTTCAGTAATTTTCCCAGGCATTACTCTGAACTCTGAACTGAACCTTGGGGTAAGGGCACATAGCCCCTTCACTCATCATCGAAGTCAAACTCTTTTACCTTCTAATTCTCCTCTCTCCCTAAGCCTGGTAAATGTTGATCTGGTCCAGGAGTGTGTCTTTTTATGCTTCTGAGATGCTAACCTTACTAAACGCTCATCTACGATCTTTCCAGTCTGAGGTCTCTGTGCTCTGAGCTGTCAGAGCTAGGACATCCCTCCTCGAGGCAGGATGACGGCCACCCTGGTTGCTCTATGAATGGAGGGAGCCTCTGGGGAAGCAGGCGTTTCTAGGAATGAAAAAAGGTACATGCTGATTAACATATCAAAGAGGTATTCCCCCAGAGCCTGAGAAAGGCTTTGGCCCAGCACAGAAGGAACTCCTTACTTCAGCTTCATGCAGATGGTTTCCTTTGGAGATCTGTTCCTGACCACAGCTTGGATTTCTGGAAAAGGTGCATGCATGTATGTGCTCAGTCGTGTCCGACTCTTTGCTACCCCATGGACTGTAGCCCGCCAGGCTCCTCTGTCTATGGTATTTTCCACAAGATTACTGGAGTGGATTGCCATTTCCTTCTCGGGGGGGATCTTCCTGACCCAGGGCCTGAATCTGGGTCCCCTGTCTGAACCACCAGGGAAGCCCATTAGCCTGTTTAATTCCCCGCAGTTCTTGAACCTGCCGCATGAGGGCTGCCCCTCTCTGCTCCTCTCCTCGGAGTCACAGCCCCTGTTTGTGCCTCTGTGTCCCACTCTGTACCTGTCTGCCCTTCCCATTTCTCTGAGGCTCTGTCCCCTTCCTCATGTGAGACTTTGACGGGGAATGGGCTGCATCTCTGATTTATTGCCTCTGAATTTTCCTCCTTGAAAAGGCCAAATTATCTGTTGGGGAGCCACCCCGCTGTCAGCAGGTGCCTCCATCCAAAGTGCTTGTGGTTGCCTTCAGTAGGTTAACAACAACCCTCCCATCTAGCCTTTCTGTTGAGTACCTGGGGCAGAGATTGGAAAAGTTTACCGAACTCATTTCCCCTCCCTTTCAGGACATGGCTAGATACATTTTCCTGCCTTTCTTGCCTGTGGCCATGTGACTGAATTCTGCCCAATCAATGTGAGAAGAGTGATGGGAGCCACATCCAGACGTGGTCCACTCCACCCTCTCCTGCCTGCCTGTCCAGTCTCCTTCCCCTTTAGACAGCTTGAAGCAGATAAGCCTGACGACCATGGAAAGCAGATCTAGAGATGGCAGAGCAGCGTCTTGGAAGAGCCTGAGTTCCTGGACACTCACGTGAGATTGATGGACAGCCAGGAACAGTTACTTGAACTGAGTATAAATGTCCCTGTGCTATGCCACTGATGTCTAAGGGGTGGTTTGTTAGAGTAATCATCCTTAGTCTAAATCAGTGGTCCCCAACCTTTTGGCACCAGGGACTGCTTTAGTAGAAGAAAATTTTCCATGGACCTGGGGGATGCAAGTGATGGAGAGTGCTTGTAAATACAGATGAGGCTTTGCTCACTTGCCTGCCACTCACCTCCTGCTGTGTGGCCTTTTTCGTGGTCCAGGGGATTCAGTACCGCTGGTCTAAATAATCCCCTTGCACTGCCAGAGATCCAGCAGTTATCCACTTTATCATCAGTAGCCCCTTCTAGGGTCTTCCTTCCCCGAGCTCTCATTTAATATGGCTTCCGAAGAAATAATCCAAATAACAAAGCCTGACGAGAGTCACTCACGCCTCTGCTTGAAGAACCTTCACTGATACCTATGGAATAAAGTCCAAGTCTTTATTAGCTGGCCCTTCCTGCATCTTTTGTTTTATCTCTTTATTTGTCTCCTCAATGAACCCTGCAAAGTCTTAAAAAAACAAACAGAGCACGCCAAAATACAATTTCCATGCAACAGAGAGCACAGATATTACTTACGGCATGAAGAATTGGATATAGGCAATTCCGATGACACAGGCAGGTGAGTTGGGATTTCATTGAGTTTAAGGAACAGCTGTGTTTATAGAGGTCAGCACATTCATTCATACACCCAGTCCCCAGCTGTATTTGGGCCCACCTATTTACAACATTTTCTATTAACAGATCTTATGAGAGATCACTTCCCGGTCGGGCTCAGACAGTAAAGAATCCACCTGCAATGTGGGAGACCTGGGCTCGATTCCTGGGTTGGGAAGATCCCCTGGAGGAGGGCATGACAACCCACTCTAGTATTCTTGCCTGGAGAATCCCCATGGACAGAGGAGCCTGGCAAGCTGCAGTCCATGGGGTTGCAAAGAATAGGACACGACTGAGCGACTAACCACACACGTGAGGGACAGCATTGGAACACGTGGAACTAGAGTCGCACACATAAAGACATCCATGGGAGTGATACGAAGGGGGTTAGCCCACTGAGCGGTTACTGCTTTAGAAAAGAGTCTTCAGCATCCTCCTGCCATGTTCCCATCACCCTCCGTCTGCTACAGCCACCGCAAACTCCCTTCTATTTGTCAAATGAGCCAGTCATTTTCATTCCACTGTGCCTCTGTGTGGGAGGCTTTCCCTGGTTTTTAAAAAATGTTTATTTACTTAGCTGCAGCGAGTCTTAGTTGCAGCACACGGGCTCTCTAGCTGTGTCACATGAGCATTGGCTCATTTCCTCTGCAGCATTTGGGATCTTGGTTCCCTGCCCAGGGTTCAAGCCTGTGTCCCCTGCATTGGAAGGTGGATTCTTAACCACTGGACCACTAGGGAAGTCTCACACCTTCCCTGTTTTATCCTCCAGGAACTGACATAGTCATCCTTCAGAGCTCACTTAGGGCTTACTCTTTCTAGCTAAGCTTCTCCGACCTTCCAGCCCCCTTGCTTCTAAGGCAGGTTAGTCATGAATTCCTCTAAAACTTAAAGATCTTGGTACCAGTTCTCTGGTTAGATGGCTAATTTCCTGGAGGAGGAAATGACAACCCGCTCTTCCTGACTTAGGGATTGAACCTGTGTCTTCTGCTTGGCAGGTGAATTCTTTACCCCTGGGCCATCTGGGAAGCCCATTTGAATTACTGCAGACTACCTATACTGTATTCAGCTAACCCATTTGCTATCTATTTGCCTACTTAGAATATTCAGTTAATTTTCCACCATGACAACCAGTTCTGAAAAGCACACCTGTTTTTCATCACGTGCGCAAAATAACACTTTTTAACCATGAAACTGGCTGCTTCCAGAGGTCAAAGGCTTCTGATCTCTGGTCTCTCTTAATAACAGGGAAAGTTATCAAGGAATATAACAAAGGGGTTTCCTTCACTGGTTTTTAAGGTGAGTCTGATGATGTATAAATTCCCTTCCAAACCTGAAGCTGGAGGTTTCCTTGAGTTTTGGAAAAAGGTATTAAATAAGAATGTCATGGGGTTTTCTTTGAGTTCTAGGGTCACAGGGCAAGTGCAAGGGAAGCTAATCATGGAACTAATGGTTAGAAAGTCCTTTAGCAGCCCACCTCTTGGTGGGTGTCTTCATGCCAGAACCAGGATATGTTGGAACTGACATTATTCTAAGCAGTGTTCATTAAGTCATTCAACAAACATTTATTGAACACACATTATGTGCCAGACACTAAAAGAAGAAAACAAGGTCTCTCATGGAGTGGAGAAATATGTAACATAATGTCAGGTGCTTTTCTGGGCTGAATTGGATCCTCTACACCAAATTTATATTTTGAAGCCCTAAGACCAGGTACTTCTGAAGGAGACTACATTTAGAGATAAGGCCTTTAAAAAGTGATTAAGTCACATGAGACCACTGGGATGGGCCTTTATCCAATCTGACTGGTATCCTTGTAAGAATAGGAAATTTGAACCAGGAGCTGGAAGCCATCTGGATGTCCATTGACAGATGAATGGATAAAGAAGATGTGGTATGTATATACAATGGAATATTACTCAGCCATAAAAAAGAACAAAATTGAGTCAGTTGTAGTGATGTGGATGAACCCAGAGCCTGTCACACAGAGTGAAATAAGTCAGAAAGAGAAAAACAAAAGTGGGATATTCATGCATGTATATGGAATCTAGAAAAATGGTACTGACGAACCTATTTGCAGGGCAGGAATAAAGGGGCAGATGCAGAGAATGGACTTGTGGACACAGTGGGGGAAGAAGTGGGGGACAAATCGAGGGGGTAGCATTGACACATACACACTGAGGGCATGCTAAGTTGCTTCGGTCATATCCGACTCTGTGTGATCCCCCTCCTCCCGGGGATCTTCCCCACCCAGGGATCGAACCTGTGTCTCTTTTGTCTCCTGCATTGGCAGGCGGGTTCTTTACCGCTAGCGCCACCTGAGAACTGCCTTGTGTAAAACCAGTAGCTGGTGGGAAGTTGCTGTGGAGCACATCTGGGTGCTCTGTGAGGACTAGAGGGGTGAAATGGGGGGTGAGGCAGTAGGGAGACTCAAGAGGGAGGGGATATAGGCGCACAAATGGCTGGTTCACGTTGTACAGCAGAAGCTAATACAACATTGCAAAGCAAACTCTATTCCAATAAAATAAAGTAGGAAGTCTGGACATACAAGGATAAACCAGGGCACATGTACATAGAGGAAAGGCCGGTGAGGACACAGTGAGGGGAGCAGTCAGGCCTCAGGAGAAGCCAAACCTGCTGATCTTGGACTTCTAGCTTCCAGAACAATGGGAAAACAAATATTTGTTGTTTAAGCCACCCAGTCTGTGGGCTTTTGTTCTGGTTGCCTAAGCAAACAAACGTAGCGGTGATAGAGAAAAATAAAACAGGAAAAAAGAGATGGATAATGAGGAGGTTGGTGGTTTTATTAGGGTGAAATATCTCTGAAATATTTCACCAGATCCTGTGATAATCTTCACTTTACAGATGAGGGAATGGAAAGGTTAAATGACATCCACAAAGTTGCACAGCTGAGAAGCAACAGGGATTCAGACTTCTGTCTTTTTTGATTCCACATTCCTCTTGTGTTGCTTTGCTTCTGGTGTTTTTTTTTTTTTTTTTAAAGAGGGAAGACTCACATAAAGAGGATACTTCATAATTTCCATTTGTGCTCTCACATTTGATCCTCGCAGTAAACTTATTTATGTAGAGGGAGGATCCCACCTCCTCCCCTGGGCTCCCCTGACCTCCTGCCTCCTCCCCACGCCTCCTCCACTTCCTCCTCTTTTTTAGCAACTGTGTTTACTGAGGCTCAAAGAAGTTAAAGAATTGGCCCAATCTCACAGCCGCAGTGTAAAAGTGCCAGAGCTAGAACTGAATTCTACTCCATTGATCTTTCCATTTTGTAGGAGAAAGTGTTTCGTCTTCAGACAAAGCCTTGATCAGTTCCCGAAATTTACATTGCGTGACAGCCTTGTATTTACTCTCACCCGGACCCCTGTGGTGTCAGCTGGGGCATCATCATCAGCTCGGTTTGTTTTTTTTTTTGGAGGTCCCAGCCCCTCCAGCACCCCCACCCCCATGACCCTGCACAGCCCATCAAGCCTCCCGCCACTGGATAAATCAACCTACTGTGGAGAGTTAATTCGTCTGACTATAAAGTGCATTCAATAAGTGTAAAACAAAACTAATTGGTTCTCTTCCATACAAATTTAATCATACCATAAAATGGGATCAATGCAAATAAAAACCATTGAGTAGGTTAAGTGTCCCCCATCCATAAAGGGTGGGGGACGGGGAAACGGTCTGTGCGCATCATCCTAGGAATTGAAATCTGGGCTCCTATTCACACGTGCATTAATCACTTCGCGCGCCTGAGTTGACAATAGCCTGGCTGTGTTGGAGGGACACTGCAAATATCCTTCTTTTGTGGTGATTGTGTGCAGGAGATGATTTCCTCATTGATTTGGGGCGCCTGTGTTATCAGCTACTACATTCTGGGTAATATTCATTGGGCGCAGGTTCCACGCTTCTGCACTCCGCACGTTGCCAGCAGGTGCTGCCCGAACAGTTTTAGCACTGACTGTCTTCATTGTAGATAAAAAGTCTGGGGTCTGTGGAATGCACTTCCCCAAGAGTTAAATAATGCAGAGATGGAGGGGGCGTGGAGACCTCTTTTGTGCACAATTTATTTGGGCTTGTGGGGGCGGATGAGCTGGGTAGAATCTGGTGATTTTTGAAGCATCCAATCTAATCCTTTGTTTTATTGTTACCCTTATCTGAGGAGGCAAATACAGGCATTTACACCACTCACCTTTATTCATCTATCAGATAGATTCTTGGTTCCTTTCCACATCAGCCGGGATCACTAGGATTACCTGGAAGCTGAGCCCTGTTCTGACTCTGGGAAAGAGCAGCCCTGCAGTGGGTCTTGCCAGCCGTGGAAAAACCACCTCTCCAAATTCCTGCCCAGCGAGATGGGGTGGGGTGGGTGTGGTGCCTGTCTTTCTATTTTGCATTCTGACCAAAGCCCTTGTCACACCAAAGCAGACATTGCGCTGGAACCAGGATATTGCTACCTGTGGACTCTGAGCATTACCATGGACTGAAGCCACTTGCCATGTGTCTGGACCTCTTTGATGTAGACCTGGTTGTTGTGGTTGTCTGCTGAAATCAGCTCTCTCTCTCTCTCTTCCTTTCCTCTCCTTCTTGCTTCTGCTTCCCATTCCCCAAGGTGGCATAAACTCAGATCCATTCTCCTCTTCTCCTCCTGCAACAGATGGACATGGATGTCCAGCCAGGGACTGCAGTTCCAAGCCCCCCTTGCTATTAGGTGTGGCCATGACTGAGTTCTTTTCCAAGGGGAGGTAAGCAGTTGTGATGTGGGTGGTAAGGATCAGTGAGACCTTGGAAGTATTTGAGAAAGAAACATCACTATCAGCCTGGCTCTCTGAATGCCAGTGTGGACCAGAACCCCTGCCCATATGAAATATCTTCCCTGGACTGACAGAGTGGGGGAGAAATTTCGATCGTATTTGAGATATGATATATTTGAGTCAATTCGTTACCACACAGCTGCCACTTCTAACTGATACATTCCATTATGCCTTGTCTTTGGAGGCATGTCTAGCATACATCTTCAGCCTCTAAGCAAGCTAACTAGACCTACTATCTAATGAGATTTTAGTTCTTTGATCTCATCTATTCTTCATTTTCCCTCTCCCAATGGAAATAGTTTTCTTTTTTTTAATCGACTGCAGAATTAATACATGCTTCTTGTAAAAACAGTCAGACAATGAAGACTTGCACAAAGATAAAGTTTAAATCACTATTAATTACACTATCCAGAGGTAACTACCCTAAATCTTTTCTTTTAAATATACACATCTGCATAAAAATATTTTTACTAAAGTTTAATATACATAAAGAAAAGTTCACATATCATGAAAGACAGCTTGATCAATTTTTGTAAGGTGAATATACCCTTGTTACTGGCAAGCATATCAAGAAACAGAACATTCTTGCATTCCAGAAATCTTCTTTCTCTGTTCTGATTGTTACCTCCAAAGGTAAATATGCTCTTTTAAATTTTATTTTATTATTTTTTTATTAAAATAAAACACATCATAATCATTAAACATTAATAGATGCCCTTAAATTAATGTATCACAAATTAATATTTGGTTTATGTTTTGATTATTTCTTCTTTTCATTGAAAACAATGCTACACATTTTTCCACATTTTTTTTCTCCAAAAAATGCAATCATAGAAGTTGACTTTCTGGATCAAAGGTATAAACACTTTAGGTATTTTGAAAACACATTTAAAATTTTCTCAGTAGAAGTACTGTACCAATCAATATTCCTATTTTCCTATGCCCTGAAATATATGACACTTATGCATTTTCCTCCTCATGTAGCAACATTTATTGGGTTGGAGATCTATCATTTTTGGCTTCCCAGGACATTTCCCCCTCATTTCCCTTCTTCCAGCCATGGTGCCTAACCCTCCTGGTGATTAGAATGGTCATGTGACCCAGATCTGACCAATCACAGTCCTCCTTGAAATGGGTGTGTGATCCAAGCAGAGTGCATCAGAGCTCTTTCCTGGGATTTATATACAAACAATGGAGGAAAGATTTTATCATCTGCTAGTTTTGGTATGCTGGGACGGTATGAATTTGGGGCTGTCTGTGGTCATTTTCCCAATCTAGAGAGGTCTTTGTTTTTTTGTTTTGTGTTTAGAATAAAACTAGAAACAAAAAGAAATAAGCCATAAGACTTGAGAAAGTAGGAAAAAAGAGTTGGGATAAGACTAAACTCCTGAGGCTCTGGTTTTGTGGGATTTGATCACAGGAATCCTTCTGTTTTGTGAGCCGTGAGCCAATGAATTACATTTTTGCTTAAGCTGGTTTAAATTGAATTTCTGTTACTTACAACTGCAGGGGTTGTGGCTATTACATATTTCCATAGAAAAATGAGATGCAAAACAGGAGGAGTACTTTCTGACATGGTGATATCACTTGGGAAGAAAGATTAATTTAGCCACATTTGGTCTTAAAAAAAAACAGAGTTAGTTGTTAACAAGCCTTCAGCTGAGGAGAGGGGATCTTTGCCTGTATTGCTCTGGTGGTGGTGCTTGAAATTTATTTCCAAACATGAGGGTCTGTATTAGAACTTTGTCAGTATGCAGGAAGTGTCATAATTATGCCAATTTTATAGGAGAGAAGACTAGGACTCCAAGCAGTATTGTTGCCTAGTTCAAGTGACTTTAAGAATGGATGGCTGGGCATCCAGGGATGCATTCGATAAGCCACTTATCACTGAGAACCCACCTATGAGGAAACCAGGAGAATGGTCCCTGCTGGGAATCTGGCAGGGCAGGGAAACATCCTTTCCCAGAAGAATTCTGAGTAATTGGAGATGTTTGCTAGGCTGGGGCCGAAGAGTGAAGAAGAGGAAAAGGCTGGTCTGAGGGTCTGTAGAATAGAGTCCGAAACAGAAGCATCATCTATGACCACACAGGTAACAACCAGTCCTTACCAATTCTAAGATTCAGCATCTTCATGTCCAAAGTGACATCAGAGAACCTACTTCAGTAAAGGGCAACTTACCAACAATGGTCTCAGAAACATGGGCTCAGAACCTCCTCCTGTGGGAAGGGTGCTAAGGGGGTGGGAGTCATCACATATTAGCATCACTGTGGGAGCGAAAGTCTCAGGATTTCTCTCAACAAAACTCCTACAACCCAGGGTTTTTGCACTTGCTATTCCTGTTGCCCCAAACACCCTTTCCCCACTTCCTATTTATATTTATCTTTCAGAATTCAGTTTAAGTACCATTTCCTCTGTGAAGCCTTCTGCTCTCCGCATTTGCCCCAGACCTGGTTAAACTAGGAACCCCCAAACTTCTACTTTCAGTGTGTATCATTGTTTGATGATCTGCTCTCACAACCATCCTTGGTTAGACCAAAAGTTTGTTGAACATCATTTATGGCATGTAGTTGGCCCTAATGTTTATTGAATGAATAAGTGAATGAATGAAGAGTTTGGGATACCTTCTTGGAGTTCCGCAGGGCTGGTGACTCCAGGTTAAGTTCAGGAGATAGTATCCTACCATGATTTGGATGGTTCCAGTCTCGAGATTGGACCTGGGGGCTGAGTAGAGAGAGACAAACAATGAGGTGGACTAAAACCTATCCTGGATACTCTTTCTTCCAGAGTAGTTTAGAAAGGTCAAACATTGGGTCCTTAATGGTCCCTAAAGAGAAGTCCAAGTATATCACTTGGCTCCCCAGCCACTCGCCCATCACCGACTCTTTCTAGTCTTGAGTCTCTGCCTTTGCTTCTCTCCTTCTGCTTCCTGGAATCAGACTTCCCCCTGAGCTGCTGGGGCTTTGCCTTCTTCCCTGTGATTTATCAGCACAACACCTCTTGCCGTTCTACTCCTTCATTTGTCTGCTCTCAATAATTATTTAAGCTTTATTAGGTATTTATCAAGTAAACTGTCAGCCTCTGAAGTTTGCTTATTGTAGCCAGAGGTTGAGAAGGGCAATTTGTATGCATCTCAGTGCTCACATGGCAAATCCTCTCTCTGGATTGAAATTATGATATGAACATGATGTTTTATGAGATAATAGAAGGAAGGTTCCAAATTCTTGGGCTAGATATATATATATTTTTTCCCCTGAGCTTTCCTGAGGAAGAAATATGTAAGCAGCTCAGATGGCTGGGTATTGGCAAGGAGGTTGTAGAAATGCATTCACTATGGGCAGTCTAGAAGGAGCAGATGAATGGTCCAGCTCAGATGGCCTTTAAATTCATGAGATGGAGTGCAAGCCAAGTTAAATACTGCTGGGCTCTTGAGTTCCCTGAACTCTGCTGAAATGGAAGATTAATCTGGCTGTAGGGCACCAAAGGGGTGCCACCAGCTGGGGAGAGCTGAGAAGGCAGAAAGCCCAGGAAAGACATAGTGGCAACACTGTAGGTGAGCAATTCAGTCCTGAACCAGAGCAGAGACGGTGAAATGGGTTCAGAGGGCAGAGTCTTTGAAGGAGGTGAAAACCACAGGGTTACAGTAGCATAATAGGAGTTGTACAATCCATTTTATTTCTGTTTCCAGTTGATACAGCAATAAGAGGTAGGTATTTTTTACACCATAGTTTTCACAGGTAGAAACCAAAATTCCAAAAAGTAACAGATGAAGACATCTGTTGTTTTTGCTTGTCTGGCACCCACTCTACCCACTTTCTGAGTAATGGCAGCTTGAGCTCGTATAGTCTTGACCTTGTCGAGGTCCATTCATTCATTCGTTCATTTATTCATGGAACATGTGTTGAACATCTATTGTGTGCAAGACCTTGCACTAAGCTTGTGAAGATGAATTAGTCGTTATCTCTTCCCTCAAGGAAGTCTGTCTACTTGGGGAGGTGTTCCTGCAAATACTTCACTCCAATAGAATGTCATAACTTCTAAATAGGGTTGTGATCAGGGTGTACATCATAGGAATTGAGTAATATAAACTAATTTAAAATGAGGAAATCTTGTAAATGTTTTATATAGGAGGAGGGGCACCTGAGCTGGGGTTTTGAAGAATACATAGAAGTTTGTCATTTATACAAGGTGAGGGATGTTCATTTTCAGCAGAGGAAACGGCCTGAGGAACTGTACAAAAACACATCTGTTTGAAGAATAAGTAGCTGTTGGATCTGTTCGGAGTGTTGGAGGAGGAGTGTGTAGGAAATGAGCTTGGAGAGTTCAGCAGGGCCAAGGGATGAGTAAATGCTAAGATAGGGTCTGGATATTATCCTGGGTGCCATGTGTAGCCTTTGAAGGAGTTTAATGCTAGAAGTGACAAGAATAAATCTGAAATTTGCAAAGCCAGCCATTGCTGCTATTGGAGGATGGATTAGAGGCTGCCAAGCTTGAGGTAAGGAGGTCACAGAAAGGGCTGCTGAACTCATTTGGGGCAGTAATCATATAGATTTGAGTTAGGACTTGAGTTAGTGTTTGAGAAGCTGCAAAGTCCAAGATATGAGGTCCAAAGGTCCTTTCACAGCAGCCTTCTCTGCTTGCACACTTCCTGGGACAGGAACTTATAGCTTCCTTATATCTCTGAATTTCCCAGAGACCACTCTGAAATGTGTGGTTCCCTTTCCCTCCTTCTTCCCTATGGGTTCCTGAAAGGAAGAGATAGAACAACTAACCAAAGGAAGCTGAGAACATTGGCCAGAGAGAGCCCCTCCTGCAAGATGGCTGGGAAGATAGGGGCAGTTTCAGTGGACCCCAAGTCAAGTCGAGGAAAATAAATCAAAGTCTCTCTTACCCTTATGCATGGAGAGGTGGGGGCCAGATTCCTGCTGTCTTGGAAGCCTCTTTGGTCCTCTATGGATTTCTCCACCTTTCAGAGCAAAACACAGGACCAAGTAACATCTGAGTAGGACAGGATCTCAGACCAACCAGCCCAGGGGTCAGTAAATTTTTTCTAAAGGGGCCAGATAGTAAAAACTTTAGGTGTTGCTGGCCACAACATCTGCATTGCAATGACTCAGCAGCCATAGAAGACACAAAAATGAATGAGTTGGTTGTGTTCTAATCACACTACATTTATAGGAACATGGGTGGCCCTATAGCCTTAGAGTTGTGTGGAAGACAGGAACACATTGGAGGCTTAGCCCAAGTCCACATTCTGCCTTAAGCCTGGCCGTCTCCATCAAGTTCCAGGGGGACTGTCGCTCCATGGTTCCCCCTCCCATTAAAGCCATCCCCAATTTCCCCAACATGTTAACTCGGTTTCTATGGCTGGCTTCAGTTCCTGACCAGCAAGCTCTCCTCTCCAGGGGGCAGGGAACCCAATTTCCTACCTTGCTTCTCAACCATTTGCTTAGTTAGAACTTTGGAACCTGGATCCACAGGTTGGTTGCTGATTGCCCAACATCAAGCGCCGTTTGGAAATCTTGCATCTTCTGAGCAGACCCTTTGACAGTATCAGGTGCATGAACTCTACATGGGACTCTGGTTTCTGCTTTTCATAGCCAAGTCAGAGGACCCCAGCCTGGATGTTGTTCCCTTCTCTGCTGGGTCTTCCACTTAGAGACCTCTCCCTGTCATTGGAAAACAGGCTGCCAGGTTAGGGGCTGGGCTGGGGGTCCCTGGTGTGGTAGGAGACTGGGGGTAGGACAAAGAGCAGATGAGAGGAGAAATCTGGGACTCCTGGTCCAACTAAGGCGTATAAATCGCCTGGCTGCTATGAAGTCTTTTAAATGTTTTGACAATCCCCAATCCATCAGAGCCTTTAATTGGGTTTTGACTGAGTTGTTCTATATGTAAATACCAGTTACTGGTGAGGTTGTTTATAGCCAAACTGTCTGTTTATGCAAATTGTGTTCCAAGATCACAGCGTTTTCGTTGCAGGATAAAAACGTTCCTTTTATTTAATGCCAAATCGCTTCCTCCTTGGGCTGGGGTTTATTTTCCTCTTTGGCTTTTAAACACAGCACAGCAATTTGGTGAGCCAGAGTTGGGGTGGGGGGTCCCGGGGGTCCCACCCAGCTGAGGCCACAAAGCCTCCCAAAGAGGCAGGCAGTGAAGGAGGCTGTTTGGGTTTCACAGATTTACGGAGCTGTGCTCTTGGCCCTGTCAACACCCAGCATCCCCCCACCCCCAAGCAAGATGCTGCCCTCAAAGCAGCAGTGTTTGGGCGGTTCTTATGATCTAAGCAGTCCTTTATCGTGATTTAGAATTTACCCTCTTGAAGCTGACCCTTGGCTTTCTCCAGAGTCTCCCAGGGTTACCTAACTCCTCATCGTTCACCTGGCTGAGTGGATTAGCACCTCACTCCCCTCAAATAATCCCCTCAAAGCCCAGAGTGGATTTTTGGCATCACAGATCTCTCCTTTCTCTCCTCCTTTTGCCCTCAAGATAAAATCTGCAGATGGTCCCTCGGATGGTCTATCTTTTATGCCCCTCCAGGTTATCCTCGAACCCTAAAGTCCAGCTTTATTGAATTGTTTCAAGGCTTATTTTCCCTGGCCTCTCAAATGATGCTGCGGAAATAAAATGTCAGATTGGTGCCGCAACACATTCCTTCATCTTGATATTCCCCAGTGTACTGAACTGAACTCTATGATACAACAGTGACCAACACAGAGAATGGCTCTGCCCTCATGGAATTTATCTCCCAGTAGAGCTTGCATTGGAGTAGGAAATGGCAACCCAGTGTTCTTGCCTGGAAAATTCCATGGACCGAGGAACCCACTGGGCTACAGTCCATGGGGTGGCGAAAGAATCAGACACAACTGAGTGACTGAGCATACATACATCTCTTGGACTTCCCTAGTGGCCCAGCTGGTAAAGAATCCACCCACAGTGCAGAAAACCTGGGTTTGATCCCTGGGTTGGGAAGCTCTCCTGGAGAAAGGAATGGCTACCCACTCCAGTATTCTGGCCTGGAGAATTCCATGGACTGTAGAGTCCGTGGGATCACAAACAGTCGGACAGGACTGAGGGACTTTCACAATTAAATATCACAGAGCTTACATATAAATTCCTGGCTTCTAGTCTCAGCTGGCGAATGCCTCCTGACTGCGGGCTCTTCACAGGCAGTATGAGTTCAAGCCTTTCTTCTTATCAAGCTCCCAGCTGTTATTCTCTCCTCTCTCTTAGCAAACTAGCCATCCTTCTGCAAAGAAAACTGTAGTCAGGAGGGAAAATTCCCTCCCTTTTTTCCACGTGAAACCCATACCCTCTTCCTCCTTGCTCCATCCTCATCTCAGAGGGAAAGCCTGCATATGTTCATTCTAAGTCACTTCAGTCGTGTGATACTCTTTGCGACCCCATGGACTGTAGCCCACCAGGCTCCTCTGTCCATGGGATTCTCCAGGCAAGAATACTGAAGTGGGTTGCTATGCCCTCCTCCAGGGGATCTTCCTGACCCAGAGATCAAACTTGAGTCTCTTATGTCTCCTGCATTGGCAAGCGATTTCTTTATCACTAGTGCCACCTGGGAAGCCCATCAGAGGGAAAGCAGGTAAGGTGAATCTACCTGTCTCTCTGAGATCACATTCTCCCGCCCACTCAGGGATTCTGCTCTGGTGACTGTTGTTCATTTTTCTTAGTGTTTATCTCAGCCTCCTTACTCTCTGCCATCACCATTCCAACATGCTCAGGAACCTCTCCCGCTCTGAAATTACAGCTTTATAACAATACTCCTTCAATTGCCCACAGTTTCTCAAACAGTGGGAGATTTTGAAAGCAGATGCCTGGGCCACATCACAGAGCAATTAACACCATCTGCAGTGGTGGGGAGCCCCAGAATCAATACCTTTTGAAACTTTCCCAGGTGATTCTAGAATCAGCCAGAGTTGAAAATCACTGCTATTGTCTTATCACTTCCCTTCCTGCCATAGAAAATCTATTTAGAATTAGCCCCAAGATACTGTCTCCATTTCCCATCCATCCTTCGACTGAATCCTCAGTCCAATGCCAGCATTGTTACGTCAATTCACTAAAGCTGCTTTGAAAATCTAAATCCAACTGACGCTCCACTTGACGCCTGGAGCATTTGATAGCATTGACGACACCTTCCTTCTAGAAATGGTCTCTCTGGTCCCCGTGACACGAACCTTTGTTGCTTCTGCATTTATTCCTTCTCGGCCTCTTAAATGGGTTTCCCTTCTTCTAGCCATTTTTTGGGATACTGGTGTTGCCAGCATTTCATTCTCTCTTTTCCCTGGCTAATGTATTATTTCTGTTTCTAGAATGGTGGTTTCCTAGTTTCCATTTCTACCCCAACATTTTTCAAGCTCCAGAGACTTCCCTCCCACTACCTGTTGCATGTCTCACATGACTCTTTCTTAAACCAGATTCCCCTCTTTCACTCTGCGTCCTCAGATGACCGCATCAGGATATCTAATCCTGAAGTCTAAGGTCATTTTTGTTCATTTCCCTCTCTTTCAAATGCAATTGATCACTGGGTCCTGAAAAACTCCACAGCCTAAACACTAACTGAGTCTCTCTGCTTCTTGCCAGCGCATGTTCCCCACCCCCTCCGCCAGATGGTAGTCACTGTCTCAGTTCAGGCCTTCATGATTTCTCTCTTAGATTGCTTTCTTAGTCTCATCTCCTTTAAGTCTAGCACCACAGTGATTGCCCTGTCAAATTTGACTATACCTTTTCTCCTTAAAGACCTTTGGAAGACTCTCTGTAGCACAAATGTTAAAATACAAGGTCCTGGAGATGCATGTGGTTGTTACAATTGAAAAGAAATATGACTTAAAGGAAAATGCCAGTAGATACAGGTATGGGATGAGTGCTCCTTTAGCGCAGGCCAAGATAAGGTTTTTGACACACAGATGGATAACCAGAGCAGGAGACAGCATAGCTCCTAAGTAGAGGGACCAAGTTCCCTGACCTTCAAGTCCCATGACTTGACCTTCAGGGTCCATGAAGAAACCCCACTGCTCGAACAGGTTTGTTTTATTTGTTTGTTTTTATTTTACTCACAAGTGAAGTAGGGATGTTGGTTATGCACATATCTGCCAACAAGGTGCCAATAAAGGATAACGACACCAACACCTTTTGGGGCACTTCCCCCAAGGATGGCAGAAGTCAAAGTCAATTTCCCATCCAAAGTCAACTTCTTTCTCACTCCCACTGCCAGGGAAGTCTAGCCTTAACGTCATTTCACTTTGTTCTGCAGCCTGGCTTCTGCCTCTTCCTCTCTCTCCAGCCTTTTTTTTTCACTGTCCCCTACCTCACACCATATGCTCCAGCCACACTTAAGTATTTGCAGATATAGAAGTGTGTCATCATCCCTTTTGCCTCACTGCATTTTTCTGTGTGGCTCCTCTTGCCTGGAGCCTGGGTATTCCCTTCTTATCCATCAAGATTCACTCAGCATATATCCAAATTAATGACATTAATTTAACTATGACAGATAATGTAGAGTTGCTGAAGTAGCTTTTCACTGACAATGTGAATATAGTATTGACAGTTTCAGGGAAAGATCTTTTGAGTGTATTGTCAGTTTTATGATGGAAAAAAATCTTCTTTTCAAATTCTGACAACTTGACAATTTTTTAATCTGCATCATGATAGTTAAGACTGTGAACTTTAGGAGCCAACGTGTATGGGTTTAAATCTTATTCCTACCATTTATCAGTTAGAGACTCAGGCAAGTTATTAATATCTCTGTGCCCCAGCTTCCTTATTTACAAAATGGGATGATAATAGATACATCACAGTGTTGCTATTATGATTAACTTGGCTTACAGAAGTAAATCTTTATGAGTGTTTGATGTTATCGCGGTTATTATACAAGAAAGGAAACATCACTTGGCACAAAATACTTTTTATTAATCCATCTCTCTGTGCATTTTTCATTAGCCAGGACCAGTTAAGGAAACCCAACTTTGAGTCATATTGATCCTTATACAAGCATAAACTCAGGCATTAAAATTTTATGGCAGCACCTTTAGATGAAATGGGCTCATCCTCTCGGGGGATCTTGTGTCTGCAATTTTGCCTTGTCTTCACTAGACGGAACTACTATTAGTTGAACTGGGTGGACTTAAAAGAGTCAGGAAGTTGAGAAAGCTAAGGTTAACTGGATTTCTCCAAGAATAATAACCCACAGGCAAGTTTTCTTTTTTCTTTAAATAAAATAAACTCCTTACTTAAAACTTTGTTTAAAAAGAGGTTCTTTCAGGACTTCTCTTGTGGTTCAGTGGTTGGGAATCTACCTGCCAATGTGGGGCGCATAGGTTTGATCCCTGGTCCAGGAAGATTGCACATGCCGTAGAGCAACTAATTCCATGGGCTACAATTGTGAGCTCTTCTGCCGCAACTACTGAAACCTGCATGCCTAAAGCCAGTGCTCCGCAGCAAGAGAAGCCGCCACAGCAAGAAGCCTGTGTACTGCTTCTAGAGGGTAGCCCCTGTTTGCCACAATTAGAGAAAGCCCACGTGTAGCAATGAAGACCCAGTCTAGCCAAACGTAAAATAAAAAGATTCTTTCAGCCTTCAGTTGTCTATTAATACATCTTTATTCATCACTAGACTGAAAAGCCCACTGTAGGTAGGATTCATGTCTTTTTATTTTTGTTTCTTTACTACTTAGTAAAAAGCCTGGCAGATCTTTGGCCTCATTTGATATTTGTGGAATGAGTGAATGAATGAGTGTCGAATGGGCTCTTGGCTAAAGCAGTCAGGGCTTCAAACTTTAGTCAAGGCAAATTAATTCCAAATCTGTTCTGAAATGGTCACCTCTATTTTGATTTCAAGGGCTTCCCTGGTGACTTAGACAGTAAAGAATCTGCCTGCAACGCAAGAGATCTGGGTTCAATTCCTGAGTTGAGAAGATCCCCTGGAGAAGGGAACGGCAACCCACTCCAGTGGAGAATTCCATGGACAGAGGAGCCTGGTGGGCTACAGTCCATGGGGTCACAAAGCATTGAACACAACCGAGCGACTTTCACTCACATTTTGATCTCATCACCTTGGTGGAATTTATTGCTTCCTGATGTTGTCTTGTTTATTTATGTGCGTATGTGCCGTCATCCACCCCCCACCCCACCCTGTACTAGAATGGAAACCTCACAGGGAAAGAATCCTGCTCACACCTGAACGTCTAAGAGCCAGCTCAATGCCTAACACACTGTTGATGCCAGATACATGTTTGTTAAATGAATAAATGACCTTGCTTTGATAGCGGGCAACTTGCAAGGGGACTTGAACATTGAGCTGACTTTACAAAACAAAGTACAAGGGAAAATGAACGTTTAGGGCAAACAGCATACCTGGGGCTGGGTCATGGCAGTCTGAGACATCTTTCAGGGGAGAAGACTTGTAAAAAGAAACATGTTACAGATCTTTATGTGTCCATTCCTTATTTAAAAATTC
This sequence comes from Cervus canadensis, assembly GCF_019320065.1. Classification (NCBI taxonomy): domain Eukaryota; kingdom Metazoa; phylum Chordata; class Mammalia; order Artiodactyla; family Cervidae; genus Cervus; species Cervus canadensis. The sequence continues at coordinate 18,363,405 of NC_057417.1, read as the reverse complement.
TGGAGAAGAGCTGGTAAGCCCATTGCCAAAAGTCTAATGTGTGCGTTGTCCCCCAGGAGGTGCTCACAACAGTTGGATTGCTAATGAAAGAAGGCAAGTGATAACACTCACAACAATTATTGAGGCTTACTTTGGTTTGGACTCTATTCTAACTACCTTGTTATATCAATTGCTGCTTCTTTACTTTGACTTTCTAAGGTGCATACCAATATTAAATTCAGTTTGCTGATAAGCAAGAGAGGTACATATGCATGCAATACTTTGTCTAAAGTCACAGAGATAGGAAAGACCAGGCTTGAACTCTAGTCCTTGTACTTTTAATTACCATGTTCACCAACAAGTAGCAAATCATTCTGCCTCCTCCTGTCAGCAGCAAACGCCCCTACTTTCTCCTTCTGGGCTTGTTTTACTTTCCCTGTTACTCGTCACACTTCGTGCGTGCTTAGTCGTTCAGTCAAGTCCGACTCTTTGCAACCCCAAGGACTACTGCCCTCCAGGCTCCTCTGTCCGTGGGGAGTCTCCAGGTGAGAAGAGAATACTGGAATGATTTGCCATGCCCTTCCCCGGGGGATCTTCCCAACCAGGGATCAAACCTAGGTCTCTCCCATTGCAGGCGGATTGTTTACCAGCTGAGCTACCAGGGGAAGCCCCATCACACTCTAGCCACATTATTTGTCTTATGAACTTAAGTCTATTCTTGCTTCAAGTTTTTTGAAATTGTTATTACCTTTGGTTTTAATCTGTCTAATGCTTGACCTGAGAATGTTTTTATCATTAAAGAGATTCCACATAAAATGCTGAATATCCAGGTTAACCTAAAAAAAAATCACTGTATGTGGCAACATAGACTGATACTGGACCACTTAAGATGAAATAAACACCTCACTTAACCACAGTCCCAACCTTTCCCTATTGCTTCATCAAGCAGTGTTTGCTAGTTTATGTTACTTGCCAGACCTCTGCAGGCCTTCAGTATTGTGAGTCCTGCTTTACATCTAGCTCACCTACTGTGGCAGAATGGCCTGAAGATATAGAGATGACCCTTTCTTAAAGGTGCCAGTTTTGCAAAAGATCCCTGGTACATTTCTATGCCCCTTGGGGTCTCAGAGCAAAACAGTATTACTTTAGAACCCTGTTGAAAGTGACATTCTACTTCAGTCGATTTGAGATGGGGCCTGAGATTCTGCATTTTTAACAAACCCCATGGTATTGCCAATGCTGCTGGAAAAACAAAGATGAAAAGGAATGTGATCATTCTTTTCTTACCCATTTTTAAAAGCTGAAAAACATCCTTGCTGCTTACTTTTCTTCCTGGTGAAATATATTCTTAACAAATAGTTGTAATTGCAGATGAAGTTGAGCAAGACCTTGTGGAGCTCTGGGGGCAAAAAAAACCTTTCTGTGTCCTGTGTTTCTTAGCTGTCCCTGAGTTCCAAAGGTGGGTTCAAACACTTGCTAATCAGGGAAGGGAAAGGATGCGGAGATAACAGAGGAGCAGTCAAGAAACAATAGGGCAGCCTTGGGACAGGAGCCTGGTTCTGCCTCAAGGGACACACATAACAGCATGTTTGAGCTTTTCTTCAGAATTAAAATCTCCAACAAATGGAAGATGTTAACTACTGGTGAAGCATTCTTCATTCTGGAGAGAGGGTCACAGTAACCTCAAAGGAAGGGAGTGCATCAGGAGACCACCGAGGCCAGATTAACGGGATACAGGCCCTGCACACACCCTGATCCCTATCAGCAAACCTGACCTGGAGCCTCTGCTCTAAAACTCTTCAACAATCCCCCTGGGTTGGGACACTTTTGAGGGCACAACCCCACCGTGTCGCACTTTGCCTGGCAAAGCAATAAGGCTCTTCTTTCCTACTTCACCCCAAACTCTGTCTCTGAGATTTGATTCAGCACTGGTGCACAGAGGTAAGTTTTTAGCATCAGAGATACTCGGAAGTCTCAAGCTAAATGCTGCAAGGGCCTGAGAGATTACCTAATGCAATGGAGAAAGGGCCAGAGGCTCAGAGAAGGGATGTGATGTGCCTAAGGCGACAGAGGAAATCAGAGTTTGGCTTCAGACCAGCTTCTTTGATTCTCTGCCCACAGATCTCTGTACCACAGACTACAAAATGAAAAATCAGGAAGCTGGGAACAGTGCATCTGTCCGTGGGGTGGGTGCAAAGCTCCCAGGAAGCCTTCATTAACAGTGCATAGTCACTCCCCTGTGCCCACCTTCATATTCATCAGGGGAGTCCCAATTATCTCTACTCCCTGGCTGGAGGCAAACTGTCTTGTGTAGCCTTGTAAGAAGTTATGTTTAAAAGCTGGACTAAAGCTTTAGGTCATTTGTAATCTACTAAATATTTAAGAATGTACGTCTTAAGGCACCTGAAAATTGCAGAGATATTTTATAGTCTCGTTTTGGGACATAGACAAACTGCTAGCTATGGTTGGGAAAAATCAGGAATAAAGAAAAGGCTGGAAAATCTGACAGTGGAAACGCTGAGTGGTGGAGGGCAGTGTTGGTGAAAAAGTATCTGATATTCAAGCGCCAGTGGTCCCGTAGGAAACAAAGCTGAGACAGAAGGTGGATTGGAGGTCAAATCTGAGGGTGAAGGCCATGGAGACAAAATGATGGGGGTGGTTATTATAAAAGGAATCGGGACAGACCCAGGGTGTTTGGGGCAAAGGAACAAAAAGGTCTGGGTTAAATGCCAGGGAAAATGGATTGGCCCCATGATGTTGGTCCTCTTATCTGCTTTTAAAATTTTAATTGATTTACGTAACTGTTTTTCAGTCTCTAAGTCGTGTCCAGCTCTTTGCAACCCCACGGACCTCAGCATGCCAGGTTCCCATGTCCTTCACTGTCTCTTGGAGTTTGCTCACATTCGTGTCTGTTGAGTCAGTGATGCTATCTAACTATGTCATCCTCTGCAGCCCCCTTCTCCTTTTGCCTTCAATCTATGTGATACCCGTCTGGTTAAAAAAAAAAAAAAGCGACAATAACAAAACAAAATGAAAAGCTCAGATAGTAAAAGAGGCAATACATTGAAAACAATTCTCCCCCAGTCTCTAACCACCTACCTCCCAGCCTGCCATTTCTCATTCCCAGGGGCGACAGCCATGTTCTGTTTTTAATGTACCTCTCAGGATGCATTACATGTACACATTAATTTCTACATCGATGGAAGGATCTGTTCCATACATTTCCTTCCTCTATATCAATAGATCGTATATCTTGAGTATCATTTCATATCAGGACCTAGTAATGTCCCTTATTATTTTAACAGCTGCATTGTATTCTATTAAAATGTAGCCCTGTAATTTATTTAACCTGCCCTTTATAGATGGATGGCTATGTTATTTCCAGTCTTTTGCCTCCGTGAATGATTTTGCAAAGAATATTTCTCTACAACTGTCTCTACATCATGCATGAATATATCTGTATGATGACTTCTAGAAGTGAAATGACTGGGTCAAGTGTGTATCTGTATCACTCACTGTGATAGGTATTGTCAAAATTGCCCTCCAGGGAGACTGTACCACATTTATACTCTCACCAGGCTTGTATGCTGGTGAATTTTCTCACATCCTCGCAAACAATTTATTGGCAAACATTGCCAGGTCTTGAAAAAATTGAGGTATAATTCATAAACAGTAATATGCACAGACCTTAACTGTATAGTTTTGGCAGACGCATAAACTCACACCCTAATCAAGATGGAGAACAATTTCATCACTTCAGAAGGTTTTCTCCTGCCCTTTTCAAGCCAGTTTTGGATCCTGCTCCAAGAAGCAACCACATCTCTGATTTCTTTTTCTTTTCAATCACCATTGACTTTTGTTCTTGAATTTCATATAAATAGAATTATACAGTGAGTCCTCACTTGCGTTTGACTTATTTTGATTGATGTAAGGTCTGTGAGATTGATACATGCTATTATCAGTGTTTGCTTCTTTTCATTGATAAATCCTATCCCATCAAGATTTGTTCTCTCTTGATGGATATTTGAGTGGTTTTCAGTTTAGGGCGATGATAAAATGTGAAGAAAGGTGCTCAGTTGTGTCTGACTCTTTGTGACCCCATGGACTATATAGTCCATGGAATTCTCCAGGCCAGAATACTGGAGTGGGTAGCCTTTCCCTTCTCCAGGGGATCTTCCTGACCCAGGACTTGAACTGGGGTCTCCTGCTTTGCAGGAGGATTCTTTACCAACTGAGCTATCAGGAAAGCCCTTGCGTGATGATAAGTAAAGCTATAAGAATATTCTTGAACAGCAATTTGGGTGGACATATGCTTTTGTTTCTCTTGGGTGCAGGTCCAGGAGTAGAATTGCTGGATGATATTGAAACTGTATCTTTAATCATATAAAAGACCATCAAACTGGTTTCCAAACTGGCTGTACCATTTTACACTTGCAGCAACAATATTTGGTGTTCTCCATCTTTTTCATAAGAATCATTTTATTGGGTGTGAGGTTATATCTCATTGTTTTAATGGGTATTTAATGAGTTTCAATGAGTTTTAATGTGTACTTCCCTGATGACTAAAGATATTGAGCACATTTTCAAGTGCCAGTAAGTCATTCATGTATCTTCTTTTTAACACGTCTAAGTCTTTTGACAATTTTTATTGGGTTCTTTGTCTTTTATTATTGATTTATAGGAGTTCTTTATGTAACATGGATACTATTCTCTTGTCAGATGTATATTTTCTCCCAGTCAGTGGCTTACCTGTTTTTTTGTTGTTGGTGCCTATTTTTTAATGGTAAAACTTGATGAGCAAAATTATAAAATATTGATGAATTCTCATTTATTTTCTTTTATAGTTAGCCCTTTTTTTCCCTAAAAAATCTGTGCCATAGCTGTGAAATTGTTCTCCTATGTTTTCTTTCAGAATTTTTATAGTTTTAGATTTCTATCTAGCATACATCTTGAATTGATTTTTTTGGTGTAAGATGTAATATAGAGGTCAAGGTTCAGTTTTCCCGATACGCTTATTCAGTTGTTCCAGTGCTATTTGTTAAAAAACTGTTTCTTTTCCCCACTGAAATGCCTGGTTATCTTAAAGAACAATACAACCAACCAACTGTGTAATTGTGATCTTTCTCTGGATTCCCTCTTCTGTTGCAGTGATTCTTATTACAATGCCATATCTCTTTTTTCAACTTTTTATTTTATACTGGATTATAGCTGATTAACAATGTTGTGATAGTTTCAGCAAAAGGACTCAGCTCTGCATATATATATATCCATTCTCCCCCAAACTTCCCTCCCATCCAGGCTGCCACATAACATTGAGTAGAGTTCCATGTGCTATACAATAGGTTCTTGTTGCTTATCCATTGTAAATATAGCAGTGTGTACATGTTGACCTTAAACTCCCTAATTATCACTTCAATATCCTGATTATTGTAGCTTTATTATAAATTTTAAGTCAGGTTGTGGAGGTCCTCCAAATTTGTTCAAGATATTTTTGCTTATACTAGGTACTTCATTTATTAACAAATTTGAAAATCAGCTTGTCAATTTCTATAAATGGGCTACTGAGATTTTGATTGATTTTCCATAAAAGCTATTGATCAACGTAGCAGAGACATCCCTGATAGCTCAGCTGGTAAAGAATCCACCTGCAATTCAGGAGACCTCTGTTCAATTCCTGGGTTGGGAAGTTCCCCTGGAGAAGGGATAGGCTACCCGTTCCAGAATTCTTGGGCTTCCTTGGTGGCTCAGATGGTAAAGAATCTGCCTGAAATGAGGGAGACCTGGGTTCGATCTTCTGGGTTGGGAAGATCCCCTGGAGGAGGGCATGGCAACCCACTCCAGTGTTCTTGCCTGAAGATCTCCTAGGACAGAAGAGCCTGGTGGGGTCCAGTCCACAGGTTTGCAAAGAGTTAGACATGACTAAGTGACTAAGCACAGCACAGCACACAACAGGGACATCACTTTGTCAACAAAGGCCCGTAGTGTCAGAGCTATGGTTTCTCCAGTAGTCATGTCCAGGTGAGAGAGTTGGACCGTAATGAAGGCTGAGCACCCACGAACTGATGCTTTCTAACTGTGGTGCTGGAGAAGACTCTTGAGAGTCTCTCGGACAGCAAGGAGATGAAACCAGCCAATCCTAAAGGAAATCAACCCCAAGATTCGTTGGAAGAACTGATGCTGAAGCTCCAATACTTTAGCCACCTGATGCGAAGATCCAACACATTGGAAAAGACCCCGATGCTGGGAAAGATTGAGGGCAGGAGGAGAGGGGGCGACAGAGGATGAGATGGTTGGATGGCATCCTTGACTCAATGGACATGAGTTTGAGCAAACTCTGGGGGAGTTAGTGAAAGACGGGGAGGTCTGGTGTGCTGCATGCAGTCCATGAGGTCGCAAAAACTCGGACATGACTGACTGACTGAACAACAATAACAATGTAAGGAGACTTTATCCTAACAGATGAAGTCCTCCAGTCCACCAGTCCATGAACATAGTATACGTCTCTATTTATTGGGTCGTGTTTAATTTCACTTAGCAATATGTTGATGTTTTGTAATTTTTAGTACACACAGAATTCTTGCATAGCATTAATTTAATCTATTTCTAAAGCTTTTATAGTTTTGGTACCATAAAATATTTATTTAACTGACAATTGTTTATTGATTATTTTAATCATTTAATCAATTATTTAATAAATAATTGTTTTATTAATTTAATCAATAATTATTAATTATTTTAATTATTGATTTTAATAGTCAACTTACATTTAATAATTATGCTAAATTTTCATATTAGTTCTAGTAGATTTGGGGACAGATTCCTTTGGATTTTCTGCATACCCAATCATGTAAACTTGAATAAAGGTAGCCTTACTTCTTTTCAATTTTTATGTCTTTTATGAGCTTCCATCCAATGTTGAATAGATGTGTGATAAGAGGACATTTTGGCTCCCCTCCAAGTTTTTAGGGGGATATTCACTCAATATCTTTTTTAAGATTTAATTGACATATAATTATATTAATTTCAGGTGTACGACACAATGATTCGGTATTTGTATATACTGCAAAATGATCACCATAATAAGTATAGTTAACATCTGTCATCACTGATAGTTACATTCTTTTAAATCTTGTGATGAGAACTTTTAAAATCGAGTTTTGACAAACTTTTAAGGTCAATATTTATTGACAAAATTTTTGAGATCTGTCAGCTAGGAAAATAGTGTCTCATTTTTAAAAATTTAAAGAAAGTATTAGATGAAGTTTAGCACACTTTCATGTGTTAAAATTCATTTAGATTTATTTTTCTGTGAACTCATATTTCTATTAGACTCATGAACAAGTTTGTTTAAATCAGACCCAACTATGGTCTCTCTCTCTCTTTCTCTCTCTCTTACCCTGAACAATCATTTTATGGTATGTTGTGTTCCTGGAAGGCGTTAGCCTGTACTGGAAACAGTTTTGAAGTCAGATCAACCAATTTCTACTAATTACTCCTGTCTTGGAGCTTACCATGTGTCAGGCACCAAAGCAAATATTTTGCACACTTCATCTTCAAGAGCCAGAATCATGTACCAATGACTGGAGTTCTAATACATTTTCCTAGGTGTAGGTCCTTTGCAAGTTAGCTAATTTCCTTTTCCTTCAGCCTCCTCATTTGTAAGCTGGAGATGATGATGATAGTGCCTAACTCCTGGCATTATTCTGAGAATTAAAGAAAATAATGTCTGAAAAACACATTTCAGAGTCTGATACATGCATCGTAAATGCCACATATGTACTTTAAAAATACCTTGTTTAATTATCTTATTAACTTGGTGATAAATGAATCACCTTCATTTTGTGGACAAAAACACAGAGGCCCAGTCAAATTAAGTAATTTTCCGAAGGATATTGTTAGTAACTAATGCACTCAGAATTATAATCCGTCATATTCCAGAGGTTTTGGAACCAGTACACTATACTCCTCGTGAAACAGTTTTATGTCCATTACAGAGTTGGGGAAACTAAGGTACAGAGCAAACTGAGTGACCTATGTGAGGTCCATAAGGGTCTTAATCAGGATTTTAACCATTCTTAGTTATACCATGGTGGTTTAGTCGCTAAATTGTGTATGACTCTTGCAACCCCATGGACTATAGCCCGCCAGGCTCCTCAGTCCATGGGATTTCTCAGGCAAGAACACTGGAGTGGATTGCCATTTCCTTCTGCAGGGGATCTTCCCAACTCAGGAATCGAACCCGAGTCTCCTGCATTGCAGTTAGATTCTTTACTGACTGAGCTACGAGGGAAGCCCATAGCTTATGCTTTTGACTTTATTTTACTCTGCTTGTCCTGATGATGGGTTTCCCTGGTAGTTCAGCTGGTAAAGAATCCGCCTGCAGTGTGGGAGACCCCAGCTCTGCAGATGACACCACCCTTATGGCAGAAAGTGAAGAGGAACTAAAAAGCCTTTTGACGAAAGTGAAAGAGGAGAGTGAAAAAGTTGGCTTAAAGCTCAACATTCAGAAAACTAAGATCATGGCATCTGGTCCCATCACCTCATGGGAAATAGATGGGGAGACAGTGGAAACAGTGTCAGACTTTATTTTTTGGGGCTCTAAAATCACTGCAGATGGTGACTGCAGCCATGAAGTTAAAAGACGCTACTCCTTGGAAGGAAAGTTATGACCAGCCTAAATAGCATATTAAAAAGCAGAGACATTACTTTGCCAACAAAGGTCCGTCTGGTCAAGGTTACGGTTTTTCCAGTGGTCATGTATGGATGTGAGAGTTGGACTGTGAAGAAAGCCGAGTGCCAAAAAATTGATGCTTTTGAACTGTGGTGTTGGAGAAGACTCTTGAGAGGCCCTTGGACTGCAAGGAGATCCAACCAGTCCACCCTGAAGGAGATAAGTCCTGGGTGTTCATTGGAAGGACTGGTGTTGAAGCTGAAACTCCAATCCTTTGGCCACCTCATGCGAAGAGTGGACTCACTGGAAAAGACCCTGATGCTGGGAGGGATTGGAGGCAGGAGGAGAAGGGGACTACAGAGATTGAGATGGCTGGATGGCATAACCAACTCGATGGACATGGGTTTGAGTAAACTCCAGGAGTTGGTGATAGACAGGGAGGCCTGGTGTGCTGCGATTCATGGGGTTGCAAAGAGTCGGACATGACTGAGCAACTGAACTGAACTGAACCCACTTCAATATTCTGACTTGGAGAATTCCATGGACTGTATAGTCCTTGGGATCACAAAGAGTCGACATGATGGAGTGACTTTCACTTTTACTTTTCTGCTGATGATAACCTGCTCCTGAGGGGTTAAAATCTTGCTCTGCTCTTTCCAACTGTGTAACCTCAGATCCCCCAGCCATGAAATTAAAAGATGCTTACTCCTTGGAAGGAAAGTTATGACCAACCTAGACAGCATATTAAAAAGCAGAGACATTACTTTGCCAACAAAGGTCCATCTAGTCAAGGCTATTGTTTTTCCAGTGGTCATGTATGGATGTGAGAGTTGGACTGTGAAGAAAGCTGAGTGCTGAAAAATTGATCCTTTTGAACTGTGGTGTTGGAGAAGACTCTTGAGAGTCCCTTGGACTGCAAGGAGATCCAACCAGTCCATCCTAAAGGAGATCAGTCCTGGGTGTTCATTGGAAGGACTGATGCTGAAGCTGAAACTCCAATCCTTTGGCCACCTCATGCAAAGATTTAACTCATTGGAAAAGACCCTGATGCTTGGAGGGATTGGAGGCAGGAGGAGAAGGGGATGACAGAGGTTGAGATGGCTGGATGGCATCACCAACTTGATGGACATGGGTTTGAGTAAACTCCGGGAGTTGGTGATGGACAGGGAGGCCTGGTGTGCTGCAATTCATGGGGTTGCCAAGAGTTGGACATGACTGAGCAACTGAACTGAACCTCAGACAAGTTACCTAATTTCTTTGAGCCTCCATTTCATCTCTGTAAAACTGTAAAAATTGGGACAATTAATAATAATAGGAAATAAATGAAGACCACCCAAGTGAGAGCAAACAGAATCTGCTTACTCAGGACTTGCTGTAGCAAGGGAGTCAGCCCACTGTCCATCACTCTTGTCTGGCAGAGACTCAGAGGTTCTCCATGGAGTGAGGAAACATCACATTGAATAGGTTTCAGGTGTGCCCTATTTGGAGGTTTCTGGCATGGGGAAGCTTGAGGTGAGCTAAGCAGAAGTATCTTATGCTATTGGTTTGGGAAGAGTGCACTTGGCTTTCTCCAATTTCTCTTGAATTAGAAACTATGGCAAAAAAAAGAAAAAATAGGGAAATTGAGAGTTGTGAGCCAAGTTGTGACAATTCTAGCTGATTTCCCAGAAGTTGTGAGTCAGAATTCTATTGTCCTAGGTGGTCTAACCATTATCTGTTTGTATATTCAGTCTCCAATGATAAGCACCTTATTCATCTGTTAAGATGAATTGTAACAATATAGGTTGCTTCCATGTCCTGGCTACTGTAAACAGTGCTGTGATGAACATTGGGGTACACGTGTCTCTTTCAGATCTGGTTTCCTCGGTGTGTATGCCGAGGAATGGGATTTCTGGGTCATATGGCAGTTCTATATACAGTTTTTTAAGGAATCTCCACGCCTATCAGCAGACGAATGGATAAGAAAGCTTGGTACATATACACAATGGAATATTACTCAGCCATTAAAAAGAATACATTTGAATCAGTTCTAATGAGATGAATAAAACTGAAGCCCATTATACAGAGTGAAGTAAGCCAGAGAGATAAACACCAATACAGTATACTAATGCATATATATGGAATTTAGAAAGATGGTAATGATAACCCTATATGCAAGACAGAAAAAGAGACACAGGTGTATAGAACAGACTTTTGGACTCTATGGGAGGTGAGGGTGGGATGATCTGAGAGAACAGCATCGAGACATGTATATTATCAAGTGTGAAACAGATCAGCAGTCCAGGTGGGATGCATGAGACAAGTGCTCGGGGCTGGTGCACTGGGATGACCCAGAGGGATGGGATGGGGAGGGAGGTGGGAGGGGGGATCAGGATAGGGAACACATGTAAATCCATGGCTGATTCATGTCAATGTATGGCAAAAACCACTACAATATTGTAAAGTAATTAGCCTCCAACTAATAAAAATAATAGGGGAAAAAAACAAAACAATATAGCACCTCATCTATAGCACCTAGCACATAGCGTGTGCATGAATGCTCAGTCGTGTCTGACTCTTTGAGGCCCCATGGACTGTAGCCCATCAGGCTCCTCTGTCTATGGGATTTCCCAAGCAAGAATACTGTAGCGGGTTGCCATTTCCTACTCCAGGGGATCTTCCTGACCCAGGGATCGAACCTGCATCTCTTGAGTCTCCTGCATTGGCAGGGGGATTCTTTACCACTGCACCACCTGGTAAGCCCACCTAGCACGTAATAGTGCTCAGAAAATGTGATTGGATTTGAAGATGATTTTCCACCTCGGAAAAAATTCTCTTACTAATTGAACAAAGTCACTTCATCTTCAGATGTGATGATATTCCACAGGATGCTGTGGTTTGAAGCCTGTGAGGGAGAATATACAACACACCTGGGTCCAGCAATCCTCCCCAAGGAAACTCATGGTGTCTTAGGATGATGGTGGTGGTTTAGTCACTCAGTCATATCTGATTCTCACAACCTTGTGGAATGTAGCCCACCCAAGCTCCTCTGCCCATGGAATTCTCCAGGCAAGAATATTGGAGTGGGTTGCCGTTTCCTTCTCCAGAGGACTTCCCAAACCAGGGATCGAACGTGGGTCTCCTGCATTGCAGGCAGATTCTTTACAGACTTAACCACCAGGGAAGCTCCTCTCAGAAAGATACAGCTCAGCAAAGTTTTACCTAAAGCTATAATTCTCAACCCTGGTTGCATATTATTATCACCCAGGGACTCATAAAAAGTAGTGATACCTGATTCTGAGTCATTTGCTCTTGAATGGGGTTTGGGTATATTTTTTAAATTCTTAGGGAGATTTTAATATACAACCAGAATTGAAAACTACTGGCCTAAAACATTAATTTTCCCATTTTTTCCCCAGCAGTCATCTGTTGTACCTATTGTGTGCCCAGGCCATTCCTAGGCTTATAGATAGAAGCTCATTCATTCATTTATTCATTCAACCTTCAGAACATCATACTTGCAGGGTGCTTAGACCTGTGCTGGATTCACTGGGAACAATGTGAGTAGTGAGCTCTTTCTGCTGTATGTTCTACTTACTGGCTAAGAGCATACATGCTTCAGGGTCAGACAGTCATGAGCTCCAATATAATTCTATCTGTTCCTTCTTCAGTGATTTTGGACAAAATATTCTTAACTTACTTGCTACAGTGATTACTTGTACAAACCCTAAACTTCAGGCAGACTTAGTTTTCTCATCTATAAAATGGGGATGTATTGGTTGGGATTTGGCTAGGAAAACATAAACCACACTAGGTATTTCAAATGGAGAGGATTTAATATAGGAGATTGGTACCGCAGGTGGTAGAGATGTAGAAGAGCAAAAAAAATGGAGGTTGAAGAGCAAAATAAAAATGGAAGTTGAAGTATCCTAAATGTTAGAAATGTGAAAAGCAGCAACTCCTCAGTGCTGGGGAGGAAAGGGAAGACATGATATTATAGAATTTAGGTGCTCATGGGAGAATCTCTTATAGGTAGGTATTTATATCTCAAAAGAAAGTCCTCCACAGGAGGATCTCTCATCTCAGGGGACATGAGGTGGCTGGCGTTTATGCCTCGTGGGCAGTAAGTGACAGGTGCTGGGCATGGCTAGAACCTTGGCTGTCCTTTGCTGTTGGAGGGATGCCGACAGAAGCTAGACAGAACGAGTCCCTTCTCCCCTCCTCCTACCAACCTTTCAGCAATGCCTCCTTCTGGTAAAACCCAAATGGAAGCCTGGCATCAAGGAATTCTGGGAAGTGTAGTGTGTAGACATCCAGCCCCATCATCTCAGAGTAGAGCATAGGTTGGCAAAGGACAGCCTACAGGTCAAATCCAGCCTCTTTTCACGTGGCCCACAGTTTAAGGATGATTTTTAGCTTTTTAAATGTTGAAAAAAAATCAAGAGAAGAATCATATTTTTGATGTGAAAATTCTATCTAAGTTTCGGCGTCCATGAATCCCAGACACATTCATTGGTTTGTGTTGCCTATGGTTACTTCTGTGTGATGGTGGCGGTGTTGGGTCTTTGTGAGAGATGTAGGGCCACAAAACTCAAAATATTTGCTATATTTGGCTCTTTACAGAAAATGTGTGCCTCCTTCTGCAGAATGGTATGGACAGTGTTTTGGGGGCTGAGAGGCTATAAATCAAATAGTAAATGACCCTTTGCAGAGCAAAAATGATGACTGAAGGAGTTAGTATGTGTAAGGTGCCTATTAGAGGTTTTAACATATAGAAAATACTTAACCCATTATGAGCACGTCCTGTGTTAGACACTAGGCTAGGTTCTGAGGTTCTTAGATGAATAAGGCATAGTTATGATTTCGAGGAGATTCTAGCCTTGTAGTGGTGACAACTGGGTAAGGAAGAAACTCAAAGCCATATGATAAATGCATTATTGATATCCTACTGGTTGCCCTTGCGGTGCTGGGTTGCAGGAGAGACACCACAAAAAAAAGGCGTTGGGCATTTCCTATCCTAGGAACAGAGGTGTGGTGCACCATTTTGAAGCATTAGTCACTCAGTCGTGTCCGATTCTTTGTGACCCCATGGACTGGAGCCCACTAGGCTTCTCTGTCCATGGGATTTCTCAGGCAAGAATAATGGAGTAGGTTGCCATTTCCTGCTGCAGAGGATCTTTCCGAGCCAGGGGTTGAACGTGGGTCTCCCTCACTGCAGGCAGATTCTTTACCATCTGAGCCAGATCCACCATACCCTCGCATGTACTACTGGTATAACTATTTACCTTAGGACCTGTCTTTCCTCTAAAAGGAGGAAGCCATCTCCATATCCCCAGATTCTAATCACATATAGAGTTGACAGTAGGTATCTATATATGTATTTGTTGAATGACTGAATGAACAAATTGGGATCAAACAATGTTCCATTCAGAAGGCACCTTCTTATCTAGTCCAGTTCCTTCAAATGGAGAAGTTGAGTTTCAAAGAGCTTATGCATTTCATCCTCTAGATGGTTGGATTAAGTAAAAACCTGCCTTTTCAGAGCAGATGTAGTCTCATGCCAAGCACATGACTTGGTGGACAGAGCTCAGGCTAGAATTTCAGCCCATGCTCAGCCCTCTTCAGTGGGAGGCCTTGTACAGTACACAACTTGTACAACATTATAGGGCAGTCCCAACTTGGCTGCATCAGATCTTACTCAGGTATCTGCTTCCCTGCACCCATAAGTCTCTGGTTTAAATTACTCTTACCTTTTTCAACACATCCCTTGAGGCACAGGTGGGTGGGGAGATGATGTATTTACAACTTGGTGTTTGGGAAAGATCCTGTGGTGAAAGAGATTTTAAATTTTTCTGCAACTGGGCTGCACACTAATCCCTTCCAGGTCCTGGGGCTGGCTGCTGTCTCTAAGTAGCCGGCTGTCGCGCCCTTGCATACATATTCCTGTTGTCAGCATTAATAAGGTACAATTGCCTGGGGCCTTGTTACCTACCAATTAAACTTTGGATTTTATTGTGCAACCTCGAGGATGCTTTATGGTATCAGAAGTGTTTGGCAGTTAAATGCGGCTAATATTCATGGTTCCCACATGGGCGCTTCACATCCTGCTCCATTCACAATGTGATTAAGGAATTAATTGATTTGGATGAGATTGGCACATGCTCTTGACAATAAAATGACTCCTTTATGGTGCTGTGGATATAGAGGGCTTGCTGCTGCCCTCAAGCCTGGTAAGTGGGAGCTCATGGCCGTTTGGGACCAGGCCCAGATCACAGTGACTCTCGGCTCTGGCCAGAGAAATCTGTAGATGCACCAAGAGGCTTCAGAGCCCAGCCCTTCCCCCTTCTAATTCCCTTTCCTCTTCCCTTCCTTCCTACCGTCTCTCTCCTTCCCTCCCTCCTTTCTAATTTATATCTTCCTTTTCCCAGCTTTCTACCAAAACACAAAACTCCCCCGCCCTCCCTTCTTTTCATCCTTTCCTCCACCCTTCTTAGCTTCTCCCTCTCTTCCCTGAAATCTTATAAAAACACCAATTTTAATTCTCTGCTCTAACTTCCAAAACCCTTAACCTCACATTAGCCTGATCTGCTTTCCCACTGGGAGCATTTGGCTTCCCCAAACTGAGACCCACTCAAGTTGGCCCATGGGGTCCTAAGAAGACAAACACATGAAGTTGTAAGGAGGCCAGGATCTCTTAATTCTAGAACAGAGCATCTAACAGGGTCAGGCCTCGTGGATACAGTCTTTGGATAGGATAGAAATTCTGGATTTCAAGAGCTCGAGGCTTGCGGTGAAAACATGAGATACCATTTGTTGAGTGTTTCCTATGTATTGGGTTGGCCAAAAATTTCATTTGGATTTTTCTGTAACATCTTATGAAAGAATCTGAATGAACTTTTCAGCCATCCCACTATGGGACACTGTGCTAAATGCTTTATGTGGCTATTAGATCATTGAATCTAATGGGAAAGACAGAGGCTCAAAGAGGTTGCATGCCTTGGGCTAGGGAACTCAGCAAGTAAGTGACCGAGTGGAAACTCAGACTCGGCCAGTCTTTCTTCAGATCCAGCCTAGTATTCTATCCAAGTTCTATTATGTTGATATTAATCTGGGGCTTTCCTGGTGACTCAGATGGCGAAGAATCCACCTGCAATACAGGAGACCTGGGTTCGACCGTTGGGCTGGGAAGATCCCCTGGAGAATGGGATGGCAACCCATTCCAGTATACTTGCCTGAAGAATCCCATGGACAGAGAAGCCTGGCAGGCTACAGTCCATGGGGTCGCAAAGAGTCAGAGTCGACTGAGCGACTAAGCTCATGAGCACAGATTAGTCTTACCCGTATACACTCAGCCTGCACATGGTTAATCAGGGTGCCATGGCAACTTTATTATCTTTCAGATCTTCTCCCACTGTTGGTTGGCAGCCTCTTCCAACCCCTCTTATTTCCCTGTGGTGTCGTGTGACTAGTTCTCCCTGCCAGAATGTAAATCGAAGTGATGTGTGTGAGTTCTGGATCAGGGTGGCTAAGAATTGGATATGCCTTTCATTTCTCTCTTTTCCTTTCTCTTTGGAGACAGAGGAACTTTGATTCTCCAGGCACTTGTAGAAGTTAATATACAAGAAGCTTGGGCCTCTGCATCAACACCTGGAGGAGAGCTTCCCACAAATGAGGATACATCCTATGAGTGAAACATCCCACGAGTGAAAAAGGATCTGCCATTTCATTTGGCCATTGCCATTTCAGATTTGTGTGTTACAGCATCTGGAGTCACCTGAACAAATATGGTTTGCACGCCCAGGATAGGAAGAGAGAATTGTAGTCCAGGGGCCTCAAGCAAAGCTTCATCCATGACTTGGGACCTCTCACAGGTCAGATAGCAAAGACATAGGCAGTGACCATGATGTAGTTTATTAGAGGCAGACCTTGGTGCTCTGGTCTTCGGATACTGCCCTTATTCGAGAATGACTTTATACAAGGAGTGAGATGCAATTGTGGAAGAGATAGGATTGCTTTCCTATGAGAGAAGGGTCACAGCTAGTTTGCCTTAAAGGACAAAATAAGATATTCCTTTTCTTTCTGAGTTTGTGAATGGAGACTAACACCTATAAAACTAATAAGACAAGCTATGTCACATCACTTCTCTGCTTGAAATCAATGGCTTCTTAGCTCACTCCTAATAAAAGCCCAGATCCTTACTCTGGAATATAACCTCTTCCTCAATGCTATCACTTTCCATCACTCTACTTGCTGTTACTTCTGCATGTTCCTGTCTAAGGGATTTTGCATTTGTTTCTTCTTCTTAGAATCTCCCATAGCCATTCTCATGGCTCTCTCTCACCTCCTTTAAGTCTTCTCATGAATCATCTTTCAATACCATCCCTGCCAACTCTATTTGAAATTATACCTCTTAGCCCACCCTACTATTCCCCTAATATATTACCAAAGTTGTTTGTTTATTCATTGTCTCTTCACCAGACTGTGAATTTTGTGAGGCAAAGAGATTTTATTTTTGCTTACTGTTGTACACAGAATCTTGGAATAGTGTTTGGAATATCATAAGCACTTCATAAATATTTCTTGTCTAATCACGTTATGTCCTATATTGAGATGCTGTTTGGTGGCATTGATGTTGACTAAGTTAGTGAACAAATAAATGAAATGATGGGTGAGTATATGGGTGGATAGGTGGATGGATGGATGGATGAATAGGTGGACAAGTTTCTTCATTAATCATCTCAAGTAAAGACTTCGGCTTGCCCCCACTTCATGTCTCACACACGACACTCAATTTTTTTGACCAAAAAATTGGGTAGATTATGGATGTTTTGTTTTTAAATGAATAAACTTTGTATATTTTGGATAACAGTCTTTTATTAGCTATGTCTTTTGCAAATGATTTTCCCCAGTCTGTGGCTTGTTTTCTCATTTTCTTAAAATTCTCTTTCACAGAACAGAAATTTTTGGTTTTAACAGATAACGACATAATCATGATACATGACAGGTTATAGGTACTGGAATTTTAATGAAGTCCAGCGTTCATGATTGTGCCTTTGGTATTGGATAGGCTATTCCTTCTCCAGGTAGCCTATTCCTTCTCTAGGGGAACTTCCCAACTCAGGAATTGAACTGAGGTCTCCTGCATTGTAGGCGGGTTCTTTACCAGCTGAGCTCCCTGGGAAGCCCTTAGGTCTATGACACATTTTGAATTCATTTTTTCTGAAATGTGTAAGGTCTTTGTTTATTTCCATTTTGTTGCATCAGCTCAGTTCAGTTCAGTTGCTCAATCATGTCTGACTCTTTCAGACCCCATGGACTGCAGCACGCCAGGCTTCCCTGTCCATCACTGTCTCCCAGAGCTTGCTCAAACTCATGTCCATCGAGTCGGGGATGCCATCCAGTCATCTCATCCTCTGTTGTCCCCTTGTCCTGCCTCCAATCTTTCCCAGCATCAGGGTCTTTTCCCAAGAGTCAGTTCTTCACATCAGGTGGCCAAAGTATTGGAGCTTCAGGTCAGCATCAGTCCTTCCAATGAATATTCAGGACTGATTTCCATTACAATTGACTGGTTTGATCTTGCAGTCCAAGAAACTCTCGAGAGTCTTCTTCAACACCACAGTTCAAAAGTATCAGTTCTTTGGTGCTCAACTTTGTGGTCCAATTCTCATATCCATACATGACTACTGGAAAAACCATAGCTTTGACTAGAGGGACCTTTGCTGGAAAAATAATGTCTCTGTTTTTTAATATGCTGTCTAGATTGGTCATACCTTTTCTTCCAAGGAGCAAGTGTCTTTTAATTTCATGGCTGCAGTCACCATCTGCAGAGATTTTGGAGCACAAGAAAATAAAGTCTGTCTCTGTTTCCATTGTTCCCCATCTATTTGCCATGCAGTGATGGGACTGGATGCCATGATCTTAGTTTTTTTAATGTTGAGTTTTAAGCTAGCTTTTTTACTCTCCTCTTTCAGTTTCATCAAGAAGCTCTTCAGTTCCTCTTTGCATTCTGCCATAAAGGTGGTGTCATCTGCACATGTGAGGTTATTGATATTTCCCCCAGCAATCTTGATTCCAGCTTGTGCTTCATCCAGCCCGGCATTTCATGTGATATACTCTGCATATAAGTTAAATAAGCAGGATGACAATATACTGACTTGATGTACTTCTTTACCAATTTGGAACCAGTCTGTTGTTCCATGTTCAGTTCTAACTGTTGCTTCTTGACCTGCATACAGATTTCTCAGAAGACAGGTAAGGTGGTCTTGTGTTACTATCTTTTGAAGAATTTTCTACAGTTAGTTGTGATCCACACAGTCAAAGGCTTTGGTGTAGTCAATACAGCAGAAGTAGATGTTTTTCTAGAACTCTTTTGCTTTTTCTATGATCCAACGGATGTTGGCAATTTGATTTGTTTCATGGGGACATTCAGTTTTTGCAGCCCCATAGATATAAAAAGAATACCTTTGCTCCACTCTACTGTTTTTGATTCTTTGTCAGAGATTAGTTGACTGCATTTTTTGTGGGTCTATTAATGGGTTCTCTAATATATTCCATTGATATATTTATCTGTTCTTTCACCGGTATCACACTGTCTTCATTACTCTAGCTCTATAGTAAATCTTAAAGTTGGGTAATGTCAGTCTTAATATTGTGTAGGCTATTCTGGGTCTTTTCCCTCTTCATATAAATTTTCGAATCAGTTTGTCAAAATCTAAAAAACAATTTGCTAGATATTTTATTTGAATTGTGTTGAATCTATAGATCATTTTTGGTAAAAATTGATATTTGACAATATTAAGTCTTCTTATCCATGAACACGAAATACCTATTTATTTAGTTTTTCTTTGATATCTTTCATCAGACCTTTCATCATGTATATTTTTTACATAGTTTGTTAGAATTACAACTAAGTATTTCATTTCTGGGTGTGCTAATGTAAATGGTAATGTATTTTAAGTTTCAAATTCCACTTATTCATTGCTAGTATATGGGAAAGTGAATGACTTGTGTTCTACAACCTTGCTATAATTGTTTATTAGTTCCAGTTTTTTTTTTAATTCTTTTAGATTTTCTACATAGATGATCATGTCATCTATGAACAAAGGTAGTTTTATTTCTTCCTTCCCATTCAGTATACCTTTCTTTGTCTTAATGCATTATCTAGGACTTCTAATACAATGTTGAAAAACAGTGGCAAGAGAGAATATACTTGCCTTGCTATACTGATTTTAATGAGAAAGTTCTAAGTTTCTCATCACTAAGTATGATGTGAGCTGTAAGATTTGTTTTTTATATATGTTCTTTATCAAACTGAAGGAGTTCCCCTCTACCCCTAATTTTATGAGAGTTTTCATCATGCACAGATGTTGGATTTTGTTAAATGCATCTATAGAAATGATTGTAAAATTTTTCTTTAGCCAGTTGATTTGATGAATTACATTAACTGATTTTTAAATGTTGAACCAGCCTTCCATACTTGGGATAAACCCCACTTGGTCATAGTGGATACTTCTTTTAATGCAGTGTTGAATTTGATTTGCTCATATTTTGTTGAGGATTTTTACATCTGTGTTTATGAGAGACGTTGGTCTGTAGTTTTCTTGTTTTAAAAATTTATTTATTTACTTATTTTTGATGACACGGAACCTTAGTTGCTTTTCGCACATGCTTTATCCAGTTGCGTTGAGTGGGGGTTACTCTTCCCTGTGGTGCACAAACTTCTTATTGCAATGTCTTCTCTTGTTGTGGAGACAGGCTCTAGGTGCATGGGCTTCAGTCATTGCAGCACATGAACTCAGTAGCTGCGGCTTGTGCGGATCTAGAGTGCAGGCTCAGTAGTTGTGTTGCATGGGTATAGCTGCTCCACGACAGATGGAATCTTCCCAGACCAGGGATCGAACTCATGTGCCCTGCAGGTGGATTCTTATCTGCTGCACCACCAGGGGGGTCCTGTAGTTTTCTTTTTTTTTGTAATGTCTTTGATTCTGGGTAGTAGGGTGATAATAGCCTGATAGAATGAATTAGAAAGGATTTCCTTGACTTCTATTTTTTGGGAGAGATTGTGGAGACTTAGTATAATTTTTTTCCTTAAGTGTTTGGTAGAATTTGCCAGTAAACTCATCAGGGACTGGTGCTTTCTCTTTTGGAAGATTATTAATCATTGACTTAATCTCTTTTTGTTTCTGTTTTGTTTGTTTGTTTTTGACTAAACCTTTCTAATAGACATAAACCTGTTCAGATTATCTGTCTCTTCTCGTGTATTTTTTTTAGCAGATTGTATCTTTTAAGATACTGGTCCGTTTCATCTAGGCTATGAAATATGCGGACATACAGTTGTTAATATTTCTTTATTATCATCTTAATGTCTCTGAGATCTGTAGTGATGTCACCTCTTTCATTTATGATATTAGTAATTTGTGTCTTTCCTGTTTTTTAATTATCAGCTTGGCTAAAAGGCATACCAATTTTACTGACCTTTACAAAGGGCCAGCTTATGATTTTGTGATATTATCTATTGATTTATTGATATCTGCTCTGATTTTAATTATTTATTTTCTTCTACTTACTCTGAATATAGTTTACTTTTCTTTTTCTAGTATCCTACAGTAAAAGCTTAGATTATTGATTTTAGATATCTCTCTTTTCCAATATATTGAACACTATAAATTTTTTCTAGGCACTACTTTCACTGTATTTCACAAATTTTGATAAGTTGTATTTTATTTTCATCTAGTTCGAAATACTGCAAAATTTCTCTTGAATTTTCTTCTTTGCTTCATGCATTATTTAGAAGCAAGTTGCTTACCCTCCAAGTATTTGGGGATTTTCTTACTATCTTTTTGTTATTGATTTCTGCATGCTAAGTCACTTCAGTCTTGTTTAACTCTTTGCAACCCCATCAGAGAAGGCAATGGCAACCCACTCCAGTGTTCTTGCCTGGAAAATCCAATGGACAGATGAGCCTGGTAGGCTGTGGTCCATGGGGTCGTGAAGAGTTGGACACGACTGAGCGTCTTCACTTTCACTTTTCACTTCCCTGCATTGGAGAAGGCAATGGCAACGCACTCCAGTGTTCTTGCCGGGAGAATCCCAGGGATGGGGGGCCTGGTGGGCTGCCATCTAAGGGGTCGCACAGAGTCGGACACGACTGAAATGATTTAGCAGCAGAAGCAGCAGCAGCAGTTGCAACCCCATGGACTGTAGCCCACCAGGCGGCTCTGTCTGTGGGATTCTCCAGGCATGAATACTGGAGTGGGTTGCCGTTCCCTTCTCCAAGGGATCTTCCTGACCCAGGGATCAAACCCACATCTCTTCTGTCTCCTGCATCTGCAAGCAGGTTCTTTATCATAGTGCTACCTGCTAGTTTAATTCCACTGGGGTCTGAGAGCAGACATCGTATGATTTCTATTATTTTAATTTAAGGTGTATTTTACGGCTCAGAATGTGGTCTATGTTGGTGAATGTTCCACGTGAATGTGTGAAGAATATGTAATCAGCTGTCATTAGATAAATTAGCCCAGAGATGTCAATTATATCCATTTGATTGAGGGTGCTGTTGAATTCAACCATATCCTTACTGATTTTCTGCCTTCTAGATTTGCCCATTTGCAACAGAGAGGTGTTAAAGTCTCTAACTATAATAGTGGATTTGTTTATTTCTCCTTGCACTTCTATCAGTTTATGCCTTATATGTTTTGACATAGTGGTAGGGTACTTACATATTACCTTAAAGATCTTTATGTTTTCTTGGAGTATTGACCCGTTTATCATTATGTAATGCCCCTCTTTATCCCTGCTAGCCTCCCTTGCTCTTGTCTCTCCAGTCTGAAATGAATATATCTGCTGCTACTTTCTTTTGATTAGTGACCATATGGTGTATCTGTCTATCCCCTTACTTTTACTCTCTAAATAGGTTTATATTTAAAATGAGTTTTTTGTTAAAAATGCATAGTTGGGTCTAATTTTTTGATCTGCTCTGAAAATCTTAATTGTTATTATATAATTGCATTAGTGAAAAAAAGGCAAAAGTGTTAGCTGCTCAGTGGAGTCTGACTCTTGGCGACCCCATGGACTGTAGCCCGCCAGGCTCCTCTGTCCACAGAATTTTCCAGGCAAGATACTGGAAATTGGGTTAGTACATATTGTATTTATTACTGTGTTCTATTTGCTATCTAGTTTTGTTCCTATTTTTATCTTCCACACCTTTTCTGCCTTTTGTTAATGAAGCATTTTGTATGATTTAATTTCCTCTCCCATGTTAGCATATTAATTATGCCTCTTTTTAAAAAATATTAAAAAAATGGTTTCCCCAGAGTTGGCAATGTACATTTGCAACTAATCCAAGTCCACTTTCAAATAACACTATACTTTGGGAATAGTAAAACCACCTTGTAATAACACAGTACAAGAGCACCTCATTTTATTATTTATTATGCACTTCACTTTATTACACTTCACAGATATTGCGGTTTACACCAATTGAAGGTTTGTGGCAACTCTGATGATTAGCATCTTTTAGCAATAAAATATTTTAAAGTTAAGGTTTGTGCATTATTTTTTAAAGGCATTAAAATAGCAATTGCATACTTATTAGACTACAGTAGAGTATAAGGATAACTTTTATATTTCCTGGAAAACCAAAAAAAAAAAAAAAAAGTGACTTGCTTTATTTTGGTGGCCTGGAACTGAAACTGCAATATCTCAAGTTAAACCTTTAACCTTTATTCTTTATTCTTCCCTCCCATCTCTTTATCATTTTTGTCATTCAACCCACTTACCCATATGTATACATAAGCATACATAATATATATAAGCATATAACACATAAGTATACATAAGCATGTATATATATGCCTATGTAGTACATATATATGTACTATATATAGCATAAGCATATATAATTTATGTGAACATATCACATATAAGTATACATATATAAGCATACATAATTGAATTCATTGCTGCTGTTATTATTACTTTGAAAAAGCCATTATTTGTTAGAACAGTTAAAAACAAGAAAAATAATTTTTTATTTTATCTTCACCTATTCTCTGATGTTCTTCCTTTTCTTTATGCAGATTTGAGTTTCTGACCTATATTATTTTCCTCCACTCTAAAGAATTTCTTTTTCAAAAAAAATAACTGTATTTACTTTTAGCTCTGCTGGGTCTTCATTACGGCTCGGGCTTTTCTCTAGTTGTGGTGCCCGGGCTTCTCTTGTTGTGGAGCCTGGACTCTAGGGCGTGCGGGCTTCAGTAGCTGCTGCTCCCGGGTCCTTAGAGCACAGGCTCAGAGCTGTGGCTATGGGCTTAGTAGCTCCACGGCATGTGGGATCTTCCTGAACCAGGGATGGAACCCGTGTTTCCTGCACCAGCAGGCAGACTCCTTACCACTGAGCCACCAGGGAACCCTGAAGAATTTTTTTAACATTTCTTGCCAGGCAGGTCTACTGACAACAAATTCCCTCAATGTGGTTTTTTTGGGGGGGGGGGGCGGTCTGAGAAAACCTTCATTTTTTTTTCACTTTTGGAAGATAATTTCAAAGTACAGAATGCTAGGCTGGTAGTTTTTTCTCTCTATACTTTAAATGTTTCACTCCACTCTCTTCTTACTTGCATGGTTTCTGGGGGAGAAGTTAGTGTAATTATCTTTATTCCCTTCTAGGTATTTTTTCCTTCCCTTTGCCTTATTTCAAGATGTTTTCTTTATCTTTGATTTTCTGAAGTTTAAATATGGTATGTCTGTGTGTGCTAAGTCACTTCAGTTGTGTCTAACTCTGTGACCCTATGGACCATAGCCCAGGCTCCTCTGTCCATGGGATTCTCCAGGCAAGAATACTGGAGTGGGTTGCCATGTCCTCCTCCAGGGGATCTTCCCAATCCAAGGATCGAACCCATGTCTTTTATGTCTCCAGCATTGGCAGGTGGGTTCTTTACCACTAGCGTCACATGCTGTATCTAGCTGTAATTTTTTTTTTTTTTTTTTGGAGAGGGATTATTTATCCTGCTATGTGTTCTTGGAGGTTTCTGGATCTGTAGTTTGATGTCTGACATTAATTTTGAGGGAAATTCACAGTCATTACTGCTTCAAATACTGCCTATGTTCTGTTCTTCTCTCTTTCTTCTCCTTCTGGTTATCCCCAGCATATATGTTATATCTTTTGTAACTGGACACAGTTCTCGGATATTCTGTTCTTTTCTCTTCCAATCTTTCTTCCTCTTTGCTTTTCATTTTTGGAAGTTTCCGTTGTCATATTCTCAAGCCTGAAGACTCTTTCCTCAGTCATGTCCAATCTATTAATAAGCCCATAAAAAAGCATTTTAAAAATTCTTGTTACAGTGTTTTTAAGCATTATTTATTTATTTATTCTTTTCTCTTTTTGACTCTGTTGGGTCTTTGTTGCTGCATATGAGCTTTCTCTGGTTGTGGCGAGCAAGGGCTACTCTACCCTGTGGTGTGTGAGCTTCTCATTGTGGTGGCTTCTCTTGTTGCGGGGCACAGACTCTCGGGCATGTGGGCTTCAGTAGTTGCGGCTCCTGGCCTCTAGAGCACAGGCTCAGTAGCTGTGGCACATGCTCTTAGTTGCCCCGTGGCATGTGGGATCTTCTCCGACCAGGGATCAAACCCGTGTCCCCTGCATTGGCCAGTGAATTTTTAACCCCTGGACCGCCAGGGATGTCCTGTTACAGTGCTTTGATCTCTAGCATTTATTTTTGAGTCTTTCTTAAAATTCTACCTCTCTACATGTTGTGTATTATTTTATTAAAATCCTTACTAGTCATAGTTTAAAAAATCCTGGTCTCATAAATCCAATATTACTCTTGTATCAGACTCTTGGTTCTGTTGTTTATTTAGTCTCTTCAAACTGTGTTTCTTGCCTTTTAGTATACCTTGTAATTTGTTGTTGAAATATAGATACAACATACCAGGTAGAAGGAACTGCAGTAAATAATCCTTTACTGATGGGGCGTGGAGGGAGGGGGAGTGTTCTATAGCCCGATGAGTGGGTCTCAGTCTTTTGGTGAGACTGTGCCCCTGGAGTGTGAAATTTACCAGATTTTTTTTTTTTTTTTTTTTTGCCTCCTTGATTCGAACAGAATGACTAGAGGAGAGGCTAGAGTTGAATATTTCTCTCCCCTACAAGTAGGAGAGGCTCTGAAGAAACCCCAGGAACAAGTTAACCCTGGCAAAATGAATGGTGTCTCTTGAGGGCAAGGCTTGTTAAGAACAGAAGGTTGTGGTGTATTTCAAAAGGGTTACTTTTCCCCATCCCCTAGCAAAAGTGGGGGGGGACTTCGCTCTGATATTCACTGTGAGAACTAGATCGGACTTCTGGAGGTAACAACTCACAAAAGTGTGCCTCCTCTAAGACCCCTTGCCAGGCCATGCCTGGGTTGCTTTGGAGTTTTCATCTCTCAGATTTGTCCACATAGAGCCTCCAGTGATTCTTCAGACACAGTTCAGACTTCTCTACCCCAGCCCTGGTTTCCATGGAGGTTGCTGCTCCTGGGTTTCTGCTCAGTAAGCTGTGATTCTCTGTATCTGCCTGTCTATCTCTACAATTTTGGGTGGGGAGTGACTCTTTCCCATGGCCTCACTTCTCTGAAGAACTTAGGAAGAGTCATTGATTTCTCAGCTTGTTCTGCTTTTTATTTGTTATTAGGATTGACTGGCAATATCTAAATTCCTTACATTCCCAACTAGAAACCAAAAGTCCATATGGCTTAAAAAAAAATTAAGAATAGAATTAGGGACCAGTATTTAAAAATTAAGTGATTTTAGTTTTACATCTCTTGCATTGGCAGGCAGGCTCTTTACCACTAGTGCCACCTAGGAAGCCCAGTTAATAACATCCCATCTTTAGAGGAGCCAGAAGGCTTCTCTCAAATACTCCTTCTCCAGGGACTTGGACCATAAAACCCTTTATTTCTAGCTAGTTAGTGTTGAATAGCAGGCTGAGTTGATGCTTATCTAGGTGGGACATAAGTTTTCCAGTTCTCTATGATCTGTTCTCAGCATGACTCATCCTGTTATTTTTCTTGCTTTAGCCCTCGGAGTCATTTTGAAGTTGTGATTCTTTCTTTAGATTTTGCTCTTCTCCCAGCTCTCCCCTCCCTGACCCCGCCTGGGTTTTTTATTTTGTGCTTGGTCTCAGAATTGACTCCGAGTTCTAAGCCACATCATGACTGTTGTAGCATGCTTTCTCTCTCTAGTCCAGCTCTGGTGTCTTTGATCTCCCTTGCTGAACTAAAAACAGATCAGACTGTGTTTCTCCAGGCTCATCTCAATTGGGCTGCATGACTGGGCACATCAGAAGGCTCTCACATTAGGGCATCTGTATATTTCTGGCCCCTTTACCTCTCCCTGCCTCTCTCCTGAGCACGGTCCTGGGGTGATGGGTGGAACACCAGCAACACACAGAGCGTCACTGTGACCGTAATGATCTGCTGGCTCCCTGCTCTGCAAACCTCTAACCTGCACGGTTGCAGCCACTTAGCCCCCAGCAGCAGCCTCTGCCCCACGGTGATTCAGAGCTCAATGCGGACCACGCTTAGAGAAGTATTAGGAGCTCTTGGCAAAAAGCTCTGGCCTCACGTGGACAATCCCAGCAGGACTGCATCACAGCACAGAGACTGCTGGTTACTCTGAAATCAGTGTCTCCTCTTGGATGTACTTTGGAGGAACAATTGTAGCATCTTGCTGGAGGCTGATGAGAACAAAAGCAAATAAAATCAAGGAGTGATAAATCAGGTGGAAGGCTCATCTTCTCTGGCTCGAGGAAAGGAGCTTGAGACCCCAGTGTCCTCAGACAGAAAGAGATTAAAAGAGCCAAGAGCCTCTTCCCTCCTTTCCCATCCCGTGAGGCAGAAATGACAGTTGCTGATTGAATCATGGTAGCTAAACAGGGTAATCCTGTAAGAGGGCTGAGAAGGGATTTAATCACTGCCTGCTAGTGCCAGTGTTTGAGTAAAAAGAACAGTCACTAATCACCACTTCCTCCACTGCATTGCACTGCTTTTACCATCCATCTTACACAAGTGGCGGAAACTCTAGCCCATGCTGGAAGGAGGATGGTCAGGGAATTTGTTACTGAAGTCCAGGATATGGTCTGACTTCAGGTATGGCTTGATTCAGATGCTCATATAATATCATAAGTTCTCTCCTTTCTTGATTTTTCTGGGTTGGATCCCTTTCAGAATCTCTATGTAGGGGATGGCAATTTGGCTTGATCCTCATATCCCTCCAAATTCAAGTCCAGTGAGCAAGAAAAGAGTATCTGCAAAACCAGTTTGATGTGTGGAGTGTTAATCACAGAAGGACAATATTTCAATACAGCAGAGGGGCTCTTCATGCTGTATCTTTTACTGCATTTTTATAAAAGCAATATATTTTCTTACTTCTCTCCCTTGATACTGCAATCATTCCTAAATTAGATACCTAACAGGTTACAAATTTATATAGAGACTCTCTCTTCTTGTCATCTAACACAGGCCCAGATTCCACTTTGATTAGCCCAGCTTGGGGCACATGCCAACCACTGAACTAATGGCTATAGTTAGGGGGTATTTGGTTGGGCTAAATGGCCAGTTCTGGGTCACATGCCTCAATCCTAGAATCATGGGTAAGGTCCCACCCAAAAGGGAGGAGAGGGTGAATGAGCCCCAATATTCCCCAAATGCTCACTACCCCTCTCATTCCCTGTGATCTTTCATTCCATTTATCTCCTCCCTGCAAAAGCTTTTCTCTCATTAAGGACATCAGTGCTTGTCTTAGTTGGTTTGGGCTGTATAGTAGAATGCCGTAGAGTGGGCAGCTTATAAACAACAGTCATTTGTCTCTCACCATTCTGAATGCTGGCAAGTCCAAGATCAGGGTGCCAGCATCTTTAGCTTGTTGGTTTTTTCCCCTCTTGCTTGTCAATCTCATAGTGACAAAATGCTCTGGAGATGAGCACATTATTGAGTTTAAAGTGGAGACAGTGATAAAGAGCAATGCCAGCATCTGTCTCCGTGAGTCTGCCCTTTTACTGGTAGAACAAAACCCTCCAAAAATCCTCCTGGAATATGTGTCCTTTCACTTTCTAGGCCAGAACAAGGTCACATGGCTACCCCTGACTGCAAAGGAGGCTGGGAAGAGACTAGCCAGTCAATGAGGTCCGCCACGCCACACTTTGCCCCTGACCAAGGCCCTGCATCCTTCAAATCTTTGGCCTGCCATGTTTATACCAATGCTCCTGAATCTCAACTCAGACCTCTCCTTTGAGACAGAGGCCAGAGGAGGTCAGACCTTTCTGCTTGGGTAAGTCTTGGACACTATATGCGGTCAACATGCTCAGAGCGGATCTCAACATTGTCCTCAAATGTTCTCTTCCCTCCATGTTCTCCATCCCAGAGAATGACCCGCATCTCTGCTACTTGCACAAACAAAAAACTAGATGCCATCTTTGAGTCCTTGTTTACCCTTGCTGTGAGAGATGGAGTCATCTTCTCAGTGTTCACATCCTCCCAGGATTAAACTCTATGTCTGTGCTTTTGGCCACGTGACTGCAGTTCTTCCTAGTAGAGGCAGAGCACATTTCCCCACACCTTCCGTGTTGGGCGTGGCCTGGAGTTGGGGGTGGGAGGGTCTAGTTCTTGTTCTGGGCTAAGGCTGCATGAGGCCTCAAGTGTTCCCGCATGTCCTCTTCATGTAGGTGATTACAACCAAAATCTCTGTCTCTGTACACCAGCACAGAATCAAAATCGCAGAGACAGGGTTTTGGGTGAAGGAGAAGAGTAGCTTATTTCTTTGTCAGGCAAAGGAGGCCACAGCAGGCTAAGGCCCTCAAGGACTGCGTCCTCCTCAAAAGGATTTCATTGAGTAAAACTTACAGTGTTAGCTCAAAATAGGGTTCTTGATAAGGATCAGGGCAAATCCAGGGTCTTCATTCTACTCATGGAACATTTCAAAGCCATCAAGGCTGGTGTCAGGAGGTTTGGAGATGGGTGTTGGTGATCTCTGAAGTTATGGTACAGTGACCTGCTCTTCTGGAATGAAGAATGCTTATAAAGAAGAGGAGTGTTGCAAAGAGGAAAAACACCAGGTACGTGATGTAGCTGTAACTAATGAGTTACTTGAAGCACCTAGGTGCCAAGGAATCACTGACGAAAGAAGCATAGGGATAGAGGATATGCAAGTGAATCATAAGCATAATGATGAAGACCTGGCTAGTCTGGTCAGTTTCAGCTGTAGCATGATCTGCCATGAGAAGGACGTGCCCCATGTGGCTAGAGCCCCTTGTGCCTGGTTCCAGAACAAACACACGTGGAGCCAAGAGCCATCTGTGAACCAGGCCGATTGAGAGCCTGGAGCCAAGTGTAGTCAGAGTGCAGCTTGCAGTAGAGTGGCTGGCCAAGCTCAACCTAGATTAGCTGAGCTGCAGACCCAGGAGCATGAGAATAATGCCTTTTGTTGGAAGTAACTGAGTGTGAGGCTCTGATGCGGCAATTCTGGGGCAATGGTTCACGAATACAAATGTAATGATCCAACCCCAGGAGCACATTTTATGTTCATGTTTCATCTGACTGTCCCTTTCCCACTGGTCTATTCTACATAACTATCGAGTCCCATCTAAAATATCAACTGCTATGAAGTCTTCCAGCCTTAGGATGCTTATTGTCAAGCAGGAAGCACAGGCATTGATGAGCAGCTATTCATTCAACGTGGCAAGTGTTTAAAAAGCAAAGTAGCTGGTATTAGAAAGCTTGAGCACAAAACAAGGGACCTGCACCAATTTTGGGTGGGGGTCCTGAAGGGCTTCCTGGGAAAGTGGCATTTAAATAGAGTATGGACAAGAAATAGGATGCTGCCAGATGAAGTGCCTGCATGCTCAGTAACTCAGTAGTGTCTGACTCTTAGTGACCCCATAGACTGTCCGTGGGATTTGCCAGGCAAAGTATACTGGAGTGGGTTGTCATCTGCTACTCCAGGGGATCTTCCCGACCCAGGGATGGATTCTTTACCACTGAGCCACCTGGGAAGCCTATCAGATCAGCTGGGGAGGCAGGACTATTCCAGGAAGAAGAGTTTGTGTGAGGACCTTGAGGGTAGAGAGAGGAGAATACTGTAAGGTAGGGCCAAACAGGCGGGGCTCAGGGATCCTGTCTTTGTCCTAAGGGAAATGGGAAGGCTTCAGGTGGGTGGGAGGCATGCTGGAGACAGGGTCCTGAAAGGCAGATCAGCTTTGTCCCTGGAGTCATAGAGTAGTTTTCGCTGTTTCACAGCTACGTCTCTGGGTTGCAGCTCTGTGCTTATGCACGTTTAAGCTTTCTTTTGAGACTGTGAACCACTCCAAGAGAAGGATGGGATGGCCAGTGACCCCCAGAGCCTAGGCATGGAAGGAAAAAAACCAAGAAATTAATATTTAATAAACACAAGCTTTGTGCCAGGCACTGGGTTGGGTGTTTTTATCTGCTTTGAGAGGCTAGAGGGCAGAACTCTGACAAGGATGGAGGCAGGGAGGGAGGGAGGGATGAAGGAGGAAGGGATCCATCACTCATTTTCAGATTTACCCTGAGGACATGATCCAGCCCATGGCCCAAAAGATTCAGATTAGATTTGAGCAAGTTCTGCTCTGTGGAGAATGTGGGATGTTAGATGCTTAAGAGAATTTTCAAGGCCGGAGGGGAGTTTCCTTCTCTGGCAGCTGTAAGGAATGAGCTCAGTTCTCTTGGAGACAGAGCAGTGAGAAGTGATTGTGCTGAGAGGCAGGGGCCAGGCCGGTGGTCCTACGAACTCCTCTTCCATCTCTTTCTGGGTGTGATTCAGATCCCCTGCAAGTCATTCATCCACAAGAGCTAGGGAGAATCACTGGGCTATTTGGGGAAGGAGAAGTTGCCAAGTTCAAGGTAAATGACAGGCACCAGGTGAACGGGGACAATTTCTTACCTTCGCTTGCAAAAAGGGGCTTGAGCGTAATGACTCTGTAGGGTTGTTGCAGGAAGACCAATGTCATGTGTCTTACATTCAATAATGGTTGAGGGTCCTAGTGACCTCTTTGGGGAGTGACGGCCAGCCATACCCTTGACTTCTTGAGGGTCTGCTTGGAGAGAGGAGGGAGGGAGGGAGAGAGACAGAGAGAGAGACAGAGAGTGAGAGAGATAGAGAGAGAAAGATCAAGTGCACTCTGAAATAATTTTAATCTCCCCCCTTCCCAGAGGGAGAGGGAGAACAGGGCTTCTTTTTTCACCTCCATGCTGCTGCGCTGTAATATAGACTTTCAGAGATACTCATGTTGTGATTTATTCAATTCTTTTTCTCCATTGATTTTAATTAAGTTCCTGAGCTGTCTCCAAGCCCGGGGAGCAGGAACAAAACATGAAACACCGAGAGCCAAATGCTTTTCCTTTGCAATTGAGTTTTTCCAAGTTCTTAAAGTGCTTCACGGGAGAGGAGAGAGGCATTGGAGGCTGAAGCATTTCCTCTGCTCCATCAGTCCCCAAATAATAAACATAAAAATTAAAATCCAGTTAAGAAAAATCACAGAAGTCATTACAGCTTGGCGGCTGATGGCGACTTTGATCAAATCTTTTATGCAATTTCACAGTTTCTAGGGGAATTCACTGAGCTGGTATTGATCTTGTTCGTGCCAGATTGTTTTCTCCCAGCTGATGCAGTGCGGGGAGCACAGGACTTGCCCCTCCCAAACCAATTTCATCTTTGGATCTAAGTTCATGTCATGCTTTTTAAGGGTGATGCCATGGCCCCTTCTGGCTGGACCAGCTCCTTGGATTCCCATCAGGCCCTGCCCACAGCGGACCCAGCAGGCCCTCCCAGAGATCTGGAAAGCCAATGAGATGCCACAGCCAGCCTCTGATCCTGGGGTCAGAGGAAGGTCACTCCATAGCATCTAGTCGCCATGTGGCTGACGACTGGCCTGTGGTCATGGTAAGGTTGTAGAAATGGCTAAGTTTGAAAATGCAAATGTCTTTGGAGCCAGCCCATGACCTAAAAAGAGAAAAGGCCCATGTATGGACTTTGGCAAAATGATGAACACAAACTCGGTCTGAGTGGGCAGTCCTGGCCAGTAGTTATCATCTGGGAATCCTGGCTTGGTGATGTCTGATGTTCTGAATTTTCCAAAAACCAGAAATGAGGATACCGCAAGTAATATGAAAATTTAAAAAAAAACACCAAAATCTTTTATTTAAATATAGACAACCGATTAAAAAAATTAAATCACTCTGTAGGTCAAATAAAGTACATCTGCAGGCTGGAGTTTAGCAGTGGACACTGGTTTGCAATCTCTGACATGTTGGTGAAGAGTGAATGCTTTGAATCAATGTCTAGGCACCATCACCTACCAGCTGCATGATCTTGTTTAGTATTTTAACTTCTGAGTCTCTAGGATAGTATGTGTAGCATGGAGTGCACACAATGTAAAGAGCCCGGTCTGAAAGAGGGCATAGCAACCCACTCCAGTATTCTCGCCTGGAGAATCCCATGGACAGAGGAGTCTGGCACGCTACAGTCCGTGGGGTCGCAAAGAGTCAGACATGACTGAAGTGACTTAGCACGCACACAAAGAGCCTGGTGCACAATATGTAACCAATAAGTGCTGTAACCATTGATGTCATCATGATTGTTATCTTCTACTTTATCCTCACCACCATCGCTGTGATATGGTGATTCATTAAATATATATATATATATATATATATATATTTGGTTATTGTCCCTGTTTCTGGCCAAAGAACTCCTAATACTCTTGTAATTTCATAAGTGATGAGAGCAAAAAAGGTGTCTTTAGTTATGCGAACGAAGTAGCTTTTAGAAAGCACGGAAGGAGAGGGGCTGATTGCCAGTAGAGCCAACGGTGTGAGTAGAGGGTTGGAACTTTCAGTCCCACCCAGACTCCAGGGAGGGGAGGGGAGGAGAGGGACTGAAGACTGAGTTCAATCACCAATGATCAATGATTTAATCAATTGTGCCTATGATTCAAAACTGAAAAGGACTGGGTTCAAAAAGCTTCTGGGTTGGTCAACACATGGAGATTCGGGGAGAGTGGGCACTTACAAGGCATGGAAGCTCTGTACCCCCTCTCACATAACCTGCGCTATGCCTCTCTTCCATCTGGCTGTCCTGGACTTATATGCTTCTACAACTTAGCTGTGATCTAATAAGTCAAATGTTTCTCTGAGTACTGTGAGCTACTCTGGCAAATTGATGGAATGTAAGGAGGGGCTTGTTGGGACTTCTTGGTCTCTAGCCAGTTGTAGCAGTTAAGTTGGAAGCCCAGGTGACAACCTGGACTTGAGATTTGGCCTCCAAAGTGGCGTATATATATATACAGGCACCCACACACGCATACACACACTGGAATACTACTGAGTCATAAAAATAATGAAATAATGCCATTTGCAGTCATAAAAAATAATGCCATTTGCAGCAACATGGAGGAACCTAGAGATTACCACACTAAGTGAAATAAGTCAGAGGCAAATATCATATAAAATCACTTATGTATGGAATACATTAATATCTTGTAATAAACTTAATGGAAAAGAATCTGAAAAAAAAAAAATATATATATCTGAATCATCTTGTTGTATACCAGAAGCTAACATAATTTTGGAAATCAACTATACTTCAATCAAAAAAACTAAAAGAAATGTAAAAAAAAAAAAAATCATCCTGCGATACACCTTAAAGTTAGGCAATGTTTTCTGTCAGTCAAATATCAATAAAGCTAGGGAAAAGAGTCATGTAAATAAAAATGGAGTTTCACATTAGACTTATTGAATCAGAGACTCTGGAAATTGGGCTCAGTGATCTGTTTTTATTTTAAGATAATTCTAAATTCACATAACATAAATTCACATAATTCCTCTGTGTAAGGAATAACACAGAGAAATCTTTTGTATACCATTCCCAGTTTTACCTCAATGGTAACATTTAGAAAAACTGTATAATAATGTCATAACAGGAGCACTGATATTATATAATCCACGGATTTTACTCAGACTTCCCCAGTTTTATTCATACTCATCTGAGTGCATATGTTACATGTATTCCATTCTGTACAATTTTATCGCACTTGCAGTTTTGTGTATCCATCACTATAGTCAAGATACCAAATAGTCCCTACACCAAAAGATCTCTGTCAGTTCTATAACCACATCCACCTCCTTCACCCCAGCAATCAATTCCCCCCAGCTTCATGGAGATATAATTGCCATATAACATTGTGTAAGTTTAAGGTGTACAAGGTATTGATTTGATAATTCATATATTACAAAATTCTTATCATCATAGCATTAGCATGTATCCCATTACATAATCATTATATATATATATATATTTTTTTTTTGATGATAAGAACATTACCAGCAATCTATTTTTAACAAGCTCTCCAGCGGACTGTGGAACTGACTCATTGGAAAAGACCCTGATTCTGGGAAAGATTGAAGGCTGGAGGAGAAGGGGACAACAGAGGATGAGATGGTTGGATGGCATCACTGACTCCATGGACATGAGTGTGAGCACGCTCGGGGAGTTGGTGATGGACAGGGAAGCCTGGCGTGCTGCAGTCCTTGGGGTTGCAAAAGAGTCAGGCATGACTG
This sequence comes from Cervus canadensis, assembly GCF_019320065.1. Lineage (NCBI taxonomy): Eukaryota > Metazoa > Chordata > Mammalia > Artiodactyla > Cervidae > Cervus > Cervus canadensis. The sequence continues at coordinate 18,328,176 of NC_057417.1, read as the reverse complement.
AGCAACAGAACTGAACTGACCAGTTGATTCTAATGCACTAGAGTTTGGAAGACTGTGATGCTTTGTTCTTTATTGTTACCAGGTTTCTGCTCTAGCATTGTGCAAGGCATTGAGCTAAATCATTTACGGGTGTCATCTAATTGTATCTATCTAATTGTATCTCTAATTGTCATCTAATTGTATCCTATGGGGTCGGTACCAGTATTGTTCTCCATCTCAGGGACTGAGTGTCCCCTACAGAGCAGGAGATGTAGTTGCAAACATGACAGAAATACTAATAGTTGGACAATTAATAGCTTCCCTGATGGCTCAGATGGTAAAGAATCTGCTTGCAATGCAGGAGACCTGGGTTCAATCCCTGGGTCAGGAAGAATCCTCTGGAGAAGGAAACGGCAACCCACTCCAGTGTTCTTGCCTGGCGAATTCCATGGACAGAGCCTGGCAGACTACAGCCCATGGGATTGCAAAGAGTTGGATACAACTGAGTGACTAACTAACACTTTACACTTTCAATTAATAATAGGTAAAGTCATAATTTGAATCCAGAGCCGTCTGACTCCAGGCAACCAGGCTTTTACCATGAGTCTACCCTGAATTTCTGGTCCCAGTGCAAAAGCATAAATGAGTCTAGCTGGGAGCCCTTTTTCTAGTGGGTGGTTTTTACAGCTGAGACCTACCCAAAGTCTGCCATCTCAGGGTCTCTCTGCCCTACAGTGATGCCACCCTTTGAGCATTTCCTCACTATTTCTAATCAAATTTAATCTCAAGAAAGTGAGATGTTTCAGTCCTCCTCGGAAATGGCCAGCTACGTAGAAGGGACTCAACAAAGCCTTAAGTTCTACTGTACTAGAGTTTCAGTGCCATTTAAGAAATTCTTCCAGCTAAGCAGCCCCTTTTAGAAATGGGAAAAGGCAGGTTAGGGAGGGTCACGTCCCCTCCTCTGGGTGGAATATTGGAGCATTGGGCTGGTTAAATGGTCTGAAGCTCAGAGGAACGGCCTCAGACCAATGAGGATGCCCATGAGTGCGGCGGACCTGGTTTTCAGTGAGACGACTCTGGCCTTGGAAGCCCAGTGGTCCATCCTGTCCCCTGGGATCTCCAGTTAGAGTGTCTTGAATTAATTCTGGGCTGCAATCAGGTAGTAGAATTGAATTATTGAGATGCTTCTGGACATGGACAAGCAAATCTTGGGTAACTTAAGCCTTTAAACCCCCCACCCTCCTCCATTTAATTGTGTGTGTGTGTGAGCTCTGTATTTTGTTCTCTTGGGAAGGGGCTAAGTGCTTGCAACAAGGACAGGGAAGGTAAGCTTTATTGCAGGATAGAAGAGATTTCACACGTGGGGCACCCACTCTTTCACTGATTGAGTACCTTGCTCGCCCTTGGACCAAGCAATGAGACACTTCCACGTGATCACTGCAACAGCCACCCAACACAGAAGTCCTCATCAATTCCAGTTCACATTTTGGGGACATGATAATAGAGACCAAAGTGTTTAAGCCAACTCCCCATTTTCTAAGGACGCTAGAAACTGTGCCATGTGACCCCTGAGGAGTTAGTGGAAAGCTGAAGAATTTTCTTCAGCTCCTCTTAGAAATCAAATTACCAAGTTTCCAGGTCTCCTGAATGGGGTCATATCCTGCAAATAAACCCTGTTAGCACATTATTTAAAGTTTATTTTTAATTGGAGGATAATTGTTTTACAATGTTCTGTTGGTTTCAACAACATGAATTAGCCATGAGCATACGTATGTCCCATCGCCCTTGAACCTCCCTCCCACCCCATCCTGCCCCTTTAGGTTGTCACAGAGCACTGGATTTGAGCTCCCTGCCTCTTACAGCAAATTTCCACTGGCTATCTAATTTTACAAACGATAGTGTAAAGAGCCTCTTAATGAAAGTGAAAGAGGAGAGTGAAAAAGTTGGTTTAAAGCTCAACATTCAGAAAACTAAGATGATGGCATCCAGTCCCATCACTTCATGGGAAATAGATGGGGAAACAGTGGAAACAGTGGCTGATTTTATTTTTCTGGGCTCCAAAATCACTGCAGATGGTGATTGCAGCCATGAACTTAAAAGACGCTTACTCCTTGGAAGGAAAGTTATGACCAACCTAGACAGCATATTAAAAAGCAGAGACATTACTTTGCCAACAAAGGTCCGTCTGGTCAAGGCTATGGTTTCCCCAGTGGTCATATATGGATGTGAGAGTTGGACTGTGAAGAAAGCTGAGCATCGAAGAATTGATGCTTTTGAACTGTGGTGTTGGAGAAGACTCTTAAGAGTCCCTTGGACTGCAAGGAGAGCCAACCAGTCCATCCTAAAGGAGATCAGTCCTGGGTGTTCATTGGAAGGACTGATGTTGAAGCTGAAACTCCAGCACTTTGGCCACCTCATGCGAAGAGTTGACTCATTGGAAAAGACCCTGATGCTGGGAAAGATTGAGGGCAGGAGGAGAAGGGGACGACAGAGGATGAGATGGTGGGATGGCATCATCGACTCGATGGACATGGGTTTGGGTAGACTTCTGCAGTTGGTGATGGACAGGGAGGCCTGGTGTGCTGTGGTTCATGGGGTCGCAAAGAGTCGAACACGACTGAGCGACTGAACTGAACTGAACTGAAGTGTATGTGTATCAAAGCTCCCCTCTCAATTCGTCCCACCCTCTCCTTCCCCTCCTGTGTCCACCAGTCTGTCGTCTATGTTAGCACATTTGACAGATACTTGGGATTTACTGGAGTCATCTCGTCTTCCCACCCAACCTTGCCCCTTCTCTAAGCCAATGTCTTTACAAATATTGTGCTGTGACACTCATCTCTGCTCCTGTTTAATGGAAAAGCCAACTGGGGTCCAGAGAGGGCACGTGATGTGCTGGAGCTCACACAGCGGTGAGCATCGCAGCCAGAATTTGAACCTGGTTGGATAAAACTCAGGAGCACAGCGCTCTTCCGATACTAAGCTGCTCTTCTCCTTATTAGAAACACAATGTAATTAAGTGCTAGGGGCTTGCCATAATTCAAAATACACTTGACACCACAATCTACCCGAGACACCATCCATAATGGAACAATGACAGGGAACTGCCCTCTTGACAGGTGAGATTCTATCGGTCTGGCTTCATCATCACCATTACTCGCTCTGTATCTCGATTATCTCCCCCATAAGACATATTTACAGCAATATTAAAAGGGAGATGAAGGGATATATTATCTTCCTTATGTACAACATATATTACACGCCCATGCCCGTCACAGCCCAGATGATGCCTGACAAGGCAGCCTGCGGCGATAGGAGCAAAGTCACTCTATCCCTTTTGAACAGGCCGACTACCACCTTGTGTGATGGGAGAGAGATCACCATCACTGTCATCACCCGCATTTCACAGGGAAGAGCACCAAAGTTCAGAGGAGTGAAGTGATTTTCCCTAGGTGCCCCACCCCCAGGACTAGTGAAGGCAGGACTTGTCCCCAGACCTTCCAACTTATCCTCTGAGATGCTTATATTGCAAGATGTCTCTGGGGATGTATTTATTCATTTATTCATTTATTGATTTGTTTAGTATATATTGAGTGAGCACCTGCTTCGGGCCAAGTGTGAGGTGCTAGGAGGAATTTGTGAAGGAGATCATCTAGACTCCCTGCTCTCATAGCAACCAGAGTGGGGGGCTTCTCCAGGTTGATCCTCCCCAGGAAACATTGCACAAAGTCTGGAGACACTTCGGTTGTCACAGTGAGAAGGATGCTACTGGGTATCTAGCGAGTCGATGCTACATATGCTTCCAAACATCCTGCAATACACAGGATGGCCCTCCAACAAAGAGCTATCCATCCTCAAATGTCAATAACACGATTATTGAGATACCCTAGCCTAGAGCATATTGAAGAGGACAGAACTAATCAAACTGTTTCATTCAGGAGGGTATGGTTACAAACAGAGAAACAAGAAATGAATAAATAGTCACAGCTAATGCTTTTATAGCACACACGTGCCAGGCTAGGCCCCAACAGCCCTTACCTCTACTAACTCATTTAGTCCTCAGAGCAATCCAGTGGAATTGGTATTACTGTCATCTCCAATCATATAGAGGAGAAAACTGAGGCTCAGAGAGGTTAAGCACCTTGCCCAGTGTCACACAGCCAACAGATGGACTGGGACTTGAATCTAAGCTGTTTGACAGCAGTTTCCCTGCCTTTGGCCGCTACATTCCACCGCTTCCTCGTGAGACAAAGGAGCTTGCTGTGATTTGGGTTGAGGGAAGCTCTGTGGGGGAAAGAGACACATGATATGAGATTTAAAGACCCTAGAACATGGAGAGGAAGAGGGAAAAGCATTTCAGTCAGAAGGAACAGCATGTGCAAAGCCATATGGCAAGAGGCACAGTTGGGAAAGCGATTGAAAGTGACTGTGATGGGAGAGCAGAGGGTGGGGGTGGAAACGAAACTGGAGGGTCCGGCAGGGCAACACGCTGGGTTTGCGGACTGGCGAGGGATAGGGTGGAGAGCGTGTTCTGATCAGAGCAGTGGGAGGGTCTGACCTGGGCTTTAAAGGTGCCCTCTGGCTGCTGTGTGCACAGAGGGGGCTTGAGCAGAGGAAAGGACGTGAGAAGAGGACACTGAAGGGCTAAGAGATGGGGCTGGCATCGCTGGGATGTGGAGAAGTGGACAGATGCGAAAACTCTTTAGGAGGCAAAACTGTCAGATGCGGTGATGGATGGGGCGTTGGGGCAGGGTGATGGGTAATGCATTGCTTGTCCTCTGCGTGGCTGACTGTTTCCCGAATTAACCCAAAGGCCATTGCTGGACCAGTGCTGGAGACTGCAGGGAGGGGCTGCTGGCCTCTCCCACCCCTCCTTGAACCTGGAAGCCCCTGTCCCTGCTCACAGTCCCAGCTGCAAAGCCTAGGAGCATCATGATGCTGCCTTGCTCTGCTGACAGCCCTCTGTTTGTGCTCTCAGATGCCTCTCACAGATAATTAATGTCAGCCGGCTGTCACCACACCCTGGCTAATCACAGTGCTTGGGGGTAGGTGCGCTGGTCGATGAGCAGCCCAGGGACCTGTCAGCCCCAGGAAAGGGCGCGTCACTCGCCCAGTCATTGGAGAATGTGCCGTGAATTTTAGCACACACCTTTCTGCTTGGGAGGCACCGGCGGTCTGCATCCCATGGGAAGCAGATGCTCAAGGTCATGTCTGCATGTCTGGGGACCCAGGCCGGACAGCAGGAGAGGGAATAGGGGAGGGGAGGTTTGCTCCTGATGGGTGTGGACGCAGCCCCTCCCCTTCCTCACGTGTGAGCCACAACTGCGTCTATTTTGGACTCAATACTGTGCTCAAAATTCAGTTAATTAAGTGCGTTTGCACAACGCTGAAGGGCTTTCTGCAGTTACACGGAGACACTTGTAGCTCCTCTGACAGTTCAGCCTTTGCTGTATTTCTTTGCCTTCTGCTGGTTGCAGCTTCCTGATCCCCCCTGTTCCCCACCCCCCCCCCACCCAGCACATGAGCCACGCATTTAAACTCTTTGTTTAGCTTCATTCCATCCTTTCCTTTACTCATTCGTTTGTTTGTTCATTCCTTCACCAGATCAGCACCGAGTTCCCACCGAGCACAGCTCTGAGCGAGGGAAAACGGTAATCAACAAGGTGGACACAGTCCATCCCGGGGGCACGGTCTGCAGGGCAAGGCAGTGGCCGTTAAGAAAGATGCAAAGTGTTGTTAATTACAGTATCAGCAGTTCTCCTTTCCACGGTGCGGTGCATTTTTGTCTCTGTTTCCATTTCTAGGACCCTGATTCTGTGGGAATTTCACAGAGGTCGGGGACTATTTGATTTATGTCTGAGTTTTTTAGGGCCCAGTGGGGCTTCCCAGGTGGCGCTAGTGGTATAGAACCTGCCCAGGAGACCGTAAGAAACACAGGTTCGATCGCTGGATCAGGAATCTCCTGGAGGTGTGACAATCCGCTCCAGAGAAGCCCGGCGGGCTACAGTCCACGGGGTTGCAAAGAGACAGACATGACTCAGGTGTCAGTACCCACCGAAGTATATTCACAGTGGATATTTAGCGAAAGACAGAGTGAGTGGAGTAGATGAGAGTCGGCTTTACGCACCCAGAACGATGAAAGCTTCTTTATCCAGAGAGCTGCCTGCTGTCCCAGCTACCCAGGTACATTGTGATGACATCAACACAGTCGTGTGAAGGAATAGTTGTGTGCAGCAGACACAGCCTGGGCCATGCAGAGGGTCCCTCCTTTAGGGGTCTGGTTGCCCAGGCAAATACTCAGAGATAGCCACCTTATGCATCTTTTGTATGCCTAGCTCTGTTCCCAGGGCACAAGAGATTGAGGCTTCCCTCTGAAGGTGGGTGGCAGGCTGAACTCTGAGACATGGGAGGTTGGGGAAGTTCCAAGGAGCATCAGCTGGCCCACCAGCCCAGTGAGAGGAAACTAGAGGGAAGAGGCTGTGAGGGAGTGATCTCCCCAGCTGGGAAGGCATTTGAGAGGATCACAGAAGATGCCTCGCCAGAGATGCTGCATTCTCAGTTGGGACAGGCAATCTGAAAGAGCTGTTAGGATGGACTAGGTATGAAACTCAGCAAGCTTCTGCTGTGGGTCTTGTAGGAAAAGTGACCTGGGGTGTAGTGAGGAGCTCTTGTTTCAGAATCAAGCAGACCTGTGGGTAAGTCCTGGCTTTGACCTCTTTCTTAATAGTTGTGCGACAGTGAGGAAGTCATTGAACTTCCTTGATTATTTGTTTTCTCCTTTGAAAAACGGGAGAAATGACACTTAGGTGATCACACCTGCAACGTATGGAATGGGAGCTTGACAGACAGGAGCTACTCATGCTATTTGTAAAAGATCAAAGGTCAGGGCAGGGACCCGACCAGTGCCTGACATATGGGGAAGTGGAGTAAGTAAGGTTGCACATGGCACATTTGCGGCAGGTGGCGCTTGGGGAGAAGTCACATCGGAAGAGGGCTGCAAAGCAAGGAGGCCAGTGAATGGAGGGCTGAATGAAACCAGGCACCGCCCTGCACGAGGGTGTGAGTGAGTGGGGGCTGGCTGAGCAGGGCTCCTCCTGAAGGATGGGGGTGCTCAGACTCCAACTCTCAACTCATTTCAAATCCCCATTCTGGGATGGCTGCAGGGCTGACGGCTGGCTTCTGTTCCCTTTCAGCTCTGGGGTGCTTTGTGTTTCTGGGGTCCCACTTCTCAGCAAGAGTGACTCCCACCTATTCATCTGATTCGCTTCTCCCTCCGCCTCTGGCAGAAGGCTCCTCATTCATTTGCTCCCTTTTTAAGTCAGTCAACAAGCACTTCAGAGAACTGCTTGCTGGCTGGCTTCTAGCCTAGGGCTTGCTTGTACTGCAGAAATGTGACAGAGATAGAGCAAACAGTCTCTACCCTCAAGAGCCTCCAGCCTGGAGTTGGAGGCAGAATTGTGGTAGGCGATTGTCAGACAGTGTGACCACAGACATGGCAAAGAAACAATCACAATAATACAGCTAATACTGCATGTTCATTGCACATGAGTTACCTTGTTGACCTGCCTTCCCTGGTGGTTCAGACAGTAAAGAATCTGCCTGCAGTGTGGGAGACCTGGGTTTAATCCCTGGGTGGGGAAGACCCCTGGAGGAGGGCATGGCAATCCCCTCCAGTATTCTTGCCTGGAGAATCCCATGGACAGAGGAGCCTGGCTGGTTACAGAGCATGGGGTTGCAAAGAGAAGGCCACGACTGAGCAGCCAACACTCTTAACTTACTGAGTCTTTGCCACACCCCTTGGGGAGAGGAGTCGGCTCTCATAGAGACTAGTTCACATTATCAAGGTCACACAGCCCTTACTGGTTAGGTTTGCATGACACCAACATTTGTGCTCTTAATCGTATGTTATGTAGCCTGCTTATGTCTCCTCATTCATTCAGTGTGTGTATTAGTCGCTCAGTTGTGTCTGACACTGTGACCCCACAGAACTGTAACCTGCCAGGCTTCTCTGTCCATGGGATTCTCCAGGCAAGAATACTAGAGTGGATTGCCATTCCCTCTTCCAGAGGATCTTCCCAACCCAGGGATCAAATCCTGGTCTCCTGCACTGCAGACAGTTTCTTTACCATTTGAGCTATAGGGAAGTCCCAGCTTGTATATCATTCATTGTTTATAAAGCTCCTACTATGTGTTGAGGACCGCAGTAAGGGCTGGTACTACAACAGAGAACAAGGCATCTCCTGTCTATGCGTATGGGGAGTATACATTCCTACCAAGGTGCTTAGGAGCACAGAGGAACTCTGCTTGGGTGACATAGTCACAAAGGAAGTGGCAGGTGAGTTGGGTTCTGAAGCATCCACGGGAGTTTTCCTGGCAGTATATGAAAGGATGGGTGTGGGTGTGAGGTCGAGCAAGTCATCCAGGAAGTGGAAATAGCCAAAGCAAAGGCCTGGAAACGTGTTCTTGAAATAACGAGAATTCCTCCCCACCCCTCTCTTGACCTTCATCCTTCCCTCCTTCCTTCCTTCCATTTGATTTCTGAACATGTGATACTTTCACATAGATGAAAAAGGGTGTATAGTGAATATTTGCCTCCCTCCCCATCCCAACCTCCAACCATTCGTTTCCCAACCCCCTCCCTGTCCCACCCCACCTCCCTGCATGTCACTCACCACTTTCTTTTGTCTCCTAAGCATCCACCCAGACTAGCTTTATGCAAATGCAAGCATATGTGAATAAGTTTTCTTATCTCCCTCTTTTATTTCACAGAGAGTATGCCTATTATTATGGAGAAAGATGAGACTTTAATGCAGATGAAGCATAGATTTGGGGCCCCTGGAAAGCAAGGAATGATGGGAAGAGATTAGGTTGTGAGGGGCCTTGAATGTCACCCTAAAGATCTTTTGGGCGTGGTCATAATTCTGAGCCACTTCTCAAATTTTTCTAAGCCATGACACTTTCAAGAAAGCTACAAACCCAGCTGGAGTTATCAAGAGCTGTCTGGTTGACTTGATTAAAAACAGAATCACAGTCACAATCCACCCCCCACCAAAAATTAAGAAAAATGAAACTCAAGGCAAAGGTAAGCACGATGAATTTGTAGCACATCGAGAGCTAGTTGCCTCTCTTGTTTTCTCCTTAATTTATTTTCTGGAAAACATTCACTGACTCATAGAATAGTTCCCTTCCCTCTGTCAGCAATCAGCTCTTAGAACCAAATCGTTGGCTAAAAATAATGTATTTTTATTAAAAACCACTTTAAGTTGGTGCATATTTCTAAGACAGATTCGCATATGGATAACCACCCAGTATTGCTTGCTATAGATAAGTGATGAATTATTTTAATCAGAAATGGATTTAACAGCACTGCAAAAATAAATTTAGGAGATTTTTCACAATCTGGTTGTCTTTTCTGATTCTTCATATTTATATTTAGTATTCAATGAAGACTAATCGTGACTATTGGACATTCTATCAAACTTCTCCAAAGCAGATTCATCCCACCCATAATAAAGATGGACATTTTCTCCAATCATTCTGGAAAGTGCTTCCAGTCTCTAGGTACAGAACTAGATGGGAAAACACATACTTTCCTCCCAAACACCAGCAGGCTTCTTTGGCTGTGCAATAGAGGAGTGCATTGCTGTATTTAGTCAGTTATCACCCAGCACCCACAGACTGGATGCTCATGGTGGCAGCTGCTGCATCTGGAGAGAGGGGTACCAAATGATTCAATAAGGGCTGAGCCCTGCACTGGCTCCCCAGCCAATTTGACTTGGAGCAAGAAAGACCTTGCCTGCCTGCGTGCTCAGTCGCTTCACTCATATCCAACTCTGTGACCCTATGGACTATAACCCGCCAGGCTCCTTTGTCCATGGGATTCTTCAGGCAAGAATACTAGAGTGGGTTGCCATGCCCTCCCCCAGGGATCTTCCCAAGCCAGGGGTCAAACCTGCGTCTCCTGCATTGCAGGCAGATTCTTTACCTACTCAGCCACCTGGGAAGCCCAAGAAAGAACTTAGCCTCTGTGAATTGGCTGCGGTTGAAACTGAGTCTTGTTTTATTAATATTTCAGGTCCCAGAATGAAGTTTCTCTATGGCACTTGCAAGCAGAAATGGCTGGGTGTGCTGATCATCAGGAGATGGTGTATCAGTTAGAAAACTCTGAGTGTAAGCGACAGAAACAGATTTAGGCTGCCTTAGGGCAGAGATCATGGTACGGAGACATGACATGAAATGTCCCTGAATAGCTGAGTGCATAGTATGGAAATTTCAGTTGGATTTTGTATGTCATTAACACTTCTTTAACTTTTCCTCATCTCTCTAATTAACAAAGAGAGTGACTCTCAGGCTTTTATCTGGCAATGATATTGAGCCACAGTAACTACGCTAGTTTTCATCGTATTTATGGCTACTTTCGGCCGGTGGGAAGTTTTACCAGTTTTTCATTTACAGTGGTGATCTCAAGTGTCCTTTAAAAATGTATTTATTTGAGATAATGGATGGGTCAAGTTAGAGACAATGTATTGTTCATAATAGAACAAGGAGTAAAAGAATGGAAAAAACCATGAGGATGGTATTCAGTTGACTGGTGTGTTTTAAGTTGCTTCAGTCATGTTTGATTCTTTGCAACTCTATGAGCTGTAGCCCACCAGGCTCCTCTGTCAGTGGGATTTTCCAGGCAAGAATACTGGAATGAGTTGTCATTCCCACCTCCAGGGATCTTCCTGACCCAGGGATTGAACCCTGATCTCTTATGTCTTCCGCAACGGCAGAAGCCACCTGGGAAGCCCCAGTATTCAGTTGAGTAACTAGATCTTATTCATGTAGGATTCTCTGAAGGGTGAGACAAGAAAAGGAAACCATTTGATGTGGGAATCTATTTTGTTCTAAGGATTTCAGGTATCTTACATAAATTAACTGAACTCCAGCTTCAGCTTATTCAACAGATGAGGTCAGTATCTCCCTGTATACCTTTCCAAGTCACTAATGAAAAGGTTGTCTGGGATAGGACCAAGGACAGAGCCCTGTGACCCTCGACTACCCACCTCCCAGCTTGACGCTAATCAATTATTAGCTCCTTTGGCCAGGAAGGTGTGTGACTTGTATGGCTTCTCATTCTAGGGGCTCATGAGAAGAAAGGGTCTTCTTTCCAAGGTCTGGCTGCCTCTGGGATCCAGCAGTCTCAACAGAGTCTTCCACACCTTCTTTCCCAGATAAACCAACATCATCAGCTTTTGTTGATCAAGACATTGCTCTGGGTTGATGGGGCTGACATGAGCAGCTGGGATTAATATATTTTTTTTCCTCTTTCCATTTATTTGGAGAATCTCATTAAGGCAGGTTTCCTTCAGGAAATTGATGCTTTAATATTCTGCGTTGTCAGCTGAGGGCCTGAATTTTATTTCTTGAATAACATTTAATTAAACGTGCAGGCTCCCTTTCCCTGATGCATCAGTGATCAGAGCACAGGGCCCACCTCCACTGTTCTTTGGAAAATCAGCAGAAAGCCGGGGTGGGGGCCAAAGTCCTGCAGAACAATAAAGTTTATGGCCTGTGCCTCCGCTGAAATTCGTGCCCGGGGTCCTGCCGATGCTGGCTGCTTCAGATACCTTGATCAAGTAGAGTCAACCACTCTGTAAATGCTGGTCCCTGGGTTGCCACTTGCATCTTGTCCAAGAAATATCACAGAGGGGGACTCCCTTAAACCAGGAATCAACAGACTAGGAGTGAAAGTCCCTAAAGTTATATCTAACTCTTTGCAACCCCATGAACTGTAGCCCACCATGCTCCTCTGTTCATGGAATTCTCCAGGCAAGAATACTGAAGTGGGTTGCCATTCCCTTCTCCAGGGTATATTCCTGACCCAGAGATGGAACCCAGGTCACCCAGATTGCAGGCAGATTCTTTATTGTCTGAGCCACCAGGGATGACTTGCTGGCCAAATCAGCCTGTAGCCCATTTTTAAAAATAAAGCTTTATTGGAACACAGCCACGCCCATTCATTTATATATTGTCTATGGCTGCCTCTGAGATGGAACAGAAGAATCCCAGACCTTGTAGCAGGGCAGTAAGGAAGGACCAGGGCATTCTCTGACCAGCCCAAGCTTTTCTTAGCTTGAGTGCTTGCTCTGTGTCAATCATTCAATATACTTCATCTCATCTCAAGCATTCTTTCGACATACACTTATTGAGGACCTACATTGAGTCAGATGTACTTCTAGGTGCTGAGGGTGGGATGCTGAACAAGACAGGGGAGACTCTGATTTTATCTGCCAAAAGAAGAAGAACAGTAACCAAGTGTCTGCACAAATATATAAGCCAGAGAGTTTAAGACAGTAATGTAGATCCTGGAGAAAAGAAACCAGTATGAGAAAGCATGATGGTGTACACGTGGGGCAGTGTTGAGAGGTGGTCAAGGAGGGCTTCCCTGAGGAGGTGGCATTTGAGCTGAGATGTGATTGATGAGTAGGAGCCAGAGAAAGATCTATAGGGAGAACATCCCAGGTGGGAGAGAGGGACCAGCTGATACAAAGGGCTGGTGGGAATGGGGCAGAGAAGGAATGAAATCAGGGGGGTGGGGAGGGGTCCTGGGTGTGGGGACATGTGTTTTGCTGTTGAGTTTAGATTTTATTATAAGTATAATGGCAAGTCTGGGGATACTGACCTAATTTACTTCTAAAATTCACTTCACTTTCCACGACATAGTAATGAGGTTGGCATTTTTATTATAACACCTTTCCTGTGATTTTTTTTTTTTTTTTGGCAGTTTATAAAAAGCTCTTTGTTTTCTCTCAGAAAAACTTGCTCAGAATTGTCAGAAATGTGAGGGCACTGGGCCAGGGTTAGCCTGTTCACAAGTGGCAGAGTTGGAGTTTGAACCCAGTTCTGTCTGACATTAAGGCCAGCTCTATCGGAGCCCCTCTGGACCAAGGCAGAGGACAGGGGCTGTGTCATGCTGATATCTGGAGGCCGTGTGGACTCATGGAGCTCTCAAGTAATTCTGAGTCAGTGTGGTCTGGGACTGTTGATGCCCCATTCCTGGGCTGGGCACCTCTGAGAAAGGCAAAATATATGAACCTCAGTTTCTTAAATCTGTAAAATGGGTGTATAAAGGCTTCAACCTGGAAGAGGATGTGATGGATAATGTACCTAGAAGGTCTGAAGCAGATATATATTTAGGGAATATTCATCACATCCTTTCTCCCCTGCCCTGACTGCAGACAGCAGGAGGAGGAGGAGAAGTGGGGGTGAACCAAGGCAATAACTAGTACCCCACCACTGAATCCTCAAAGCCTTGTAGAGTTGAGAGGGGAGAAGGCCTTTGGGGGGCTCCTACCTGGGCTTGTAGGAAAAGCAACCAGTCTTAATTCAACTAGCAGACGACAATGTGAATGTGATGGGTGGGGTTGAGGAAGGGAAGGCAGAAATCTCTTGCCGTCCATTTCTCAGATAAGAAGACCAGACACAGATAGCGGAGCCTCCAAGCCCAGTTTTCAGGTCTCCAGCCTCCATCTCAGATCATTCCCACTGTTTCAATTTTCAGGCCCGTGGGAGCAGGAGGAAACTGCCACCAAGACTGCTTCTCCCTCCTGGATGCAGGCACGGAGCGTGGCGCCAACTCATTCTCAAGAGGCAGTAGCCTCCTCTATCCTGGCTGTACCTGTGTCTGTGAGAACCATCAGGAGCCTTTGGATGTAGCTAAGGATGCTCAAGCCCCAGGCCTCACCTTCGGCTGTTGAATCAGAGTTTCTGGGGATGAAGCTCAGGCATTAACTTAATTAAACTGCTCCAGAAACTTCAACAGGCAGTGGTCAAAGTAGCCAAGTCTTGGTTGTGAAACTGGGGCATGAATGATAAACACAGGAAGCTTCTTAGGCCAGAAATGTTCATGAAGTCCTCCCTTTCTTCCTTCTTCCTTCCTCCTTCCCTCTCTCTTTCTCTCTTCCTTCTTTCCTCCCTCCTGGCATCCATTTTTATTCATTCACAGTAATGAGCAGATATTATTACACCAGATACTGTGATATGTATTATCACAGTATGTACATACATATGGAGTAGGAAATAGCAGTCCACTCTAGTATTCTTGCCTGGGAAATCCCACGGACGGAGGAGCCTGGCAGGCTATAGTCCATGGAGTTGCAAACAGTTGGACACGATTAAGCACGCGCACACACACACACACACATAAATTTCTTGCAAGGATCTCTGGGCACCCACTGAAGCAGAGTCAAATGCTTGAGCGTCGCACAAAGGTTTCAGAAGGGTCCACATGATACAGTTGAGAATACAGATGTTACAAGGCAGGCAAGGCTTCCACCTCATACAGCTTATGGTTTAGAGTGGAGAGGAAACAGAAATGAGTTACATCATCACCCTGCAAACATGCAATTAACAACTGTGATAGTCAAGACATTCTGGGAGACTTCAGAGTGGCCAGCGGGAGACCTGACTAAAGCAGAGGGGGTGGGTTTTCTTGAGCAAATGATGCTGAGTGGGGTCCGAAGGATGAGTCGGTAATTACCAGGTGCTTTTTGGCTCTGCTGCACTGGGTTTTCTACCTGATAGCTGGTACCTCCAGGCAAAATGATTTTCAATGGTCAGTCAGTTCAGTTCACTCAGTCATGTCCGACTCTTTGCGACCCCATGAACTGCAGCACCCCAGGCCTCCCTGTCCATCACCAACTCCCAGAGCTTACTCAAATTCATGTCCATTGAGTCAGTGATGCCATCCAACCATCTCATCCTCTGTCGTCCCGTTCTCCTCCTGCCTTCAATCTTTCCCGGCATCAGGGTCTTTTCAAATGAGTCAGTTCTTCGCATCAGGTGGTCAAAGGATTGGAGTTTCAGCTTCAGCATCAGTCCTTCCAATGAATATTCAGGACTGATCTCCTTTAGGATGGACTGGTTGGATCTCCTTGCAGTCCAAGGGACTCTCAAGAGTCTTCTCCAACACTGCAGTTCAAAAGCATCAATTCTTCGGTGCTCAGCTTTCTTTATAGTCCAACTCTCACATCCATACATGACTACTGGAAAAATCATAGCTTTGACTAGATGGACCTTTGTTGGCAAAGGAATGTCTCTGGTTTAAAAATGGTGCCTAGATTGGTCATAGCTTTTCTTCCAAGGAGCAAGTGTCTTTTACTTTCATGGCTGCAATCACCATCTGTGGTTATTTTGGAGCCCCCAAAAAACAAAGTCTGTCACTGTTTCCATTGTTTCCCCATCTATTTGCCATGAAGTGATGGGACCAGATGCCATGATCTTAATTTTCTGAATGTTGAGTTTTAAGCCAACTTTTTCACTCCTCTTTCACTTTCATCAAGAGGCTCTTCAGTTCTTCTTCACTTTCTTCCATAAGTGTGGAATCATCTGCGTGTATGAGGTTATTGATATTCTTCCCGGCAATCTTGATTCCAGCTTGTGGACTTCATCCAGTCCAGCATTTCTCATGATGTCCTCTGCATATAAGTTAAGTAAGCAGGGTGACAATATACAGCTTTGGGGTACTCCCTTCCTGACTTGGAACCAGTCTGTTGTTCCATGTCCAGTTCTAACTGTTGCTTCTTGACCTGCATACGGATTTCTCAGGAAGCAGGTCAGGTGGTCTGGTATTCCCATCTCTTGAAGAATTTTCCACAGTTTGTTGTGATCCACAGTCAAAGGCTTTGGCATAGTCAATAAAGCAGAAGTAGATATTTTTCTGGAACTCTCTTGCTTTTTCTATGATTCGATGGATGCTGGCAATTTGATCTCTGGCTCCTCTGCCTTTTCTAAATCCAGCTTGAACATCTGGAAGTTCACAGTTCACATTCTCTTGAAGCTTGGCTTGGAGAATGTTGAGCATTACTTGGCTAGCATGTGAGATGAGTGCAATTGTAATTTTCTATTGAATCAGAAACCCCAGACATTGAGACTGAAAGATTACTGTAATTTATCTTTCCTTTGCTTCTTCTAGTTAGATAGAATATAATTTTATAATATAATAGCTGTTACTCTTCCTCTGAGTGCATGTGTGTGTGTGTGTGTGTGTGTGTGTGTGTGTATGTATGTTGGAATGGATTGGTTGTAATGAGCATAGTTTTAGAGAAAATACCACAGAATTCCATCACTAACTGTGTCCCCAGGGACTGATTTAGGAGAGGGGGTATGGGCCAGTGATGCTCCATCCCCTTTTGTTGGAGCGAAGAGTGAGTTACCCATGGTGACTTCCCATGTCAGACCTCCTTTTCCTTATTTAAAGTGTTTATGGCTAAGTTTTCCTTTAATCTGCTTATAGAAACATTTCTATATCCATACATCAGAAAATTGAGCCAGTATAATGCTGAAATAAAAAGCAGCTGTCACTAGGAGACCTTCAACCACCATATAATTCTCCTTTCCCACATATAATCTTTCTCTTAGAAGAAAATGGAGGGTCTTGTTTACTTTCTTTAGCTTCCAGTCAGAATGTATTAACGTCATGAAAGACACAGGTATCCTTAAGAGAATCTCAGGCAATATTTTGATGATTTTTTTCTAAGACCTTCTCAGGAGATTAGGTAAAGGGGGAAACAGGATGGAGACACACTCTATGTAGTCAAAACAGCAGGTACAAAGGCCCTGGGGTTGGAGAGATCATGTCATCTTTACGAAGGAGAAAGGAAACCAAAGTGGCCGGAGTTCAGGGTGAGATGATGCAGACTGAAGTTGGAGATAGAAGTGGGAAATTGGGCTCTACCTGACCATGGCAAGGTGTTTGGGTCTTTATACTTGGAGCTGTTGATCTGAAAGGGGAGACCGTGTCATTCTATGAAGCTCACCCAGGTTGTGGGAGGAAGAGTACATTGGTGGGGTACCAGAATGAAGGGTTGCATTGGAAAAGACACAGCTCATCCAAACTGCACTGACCCGCTGGGTGAGGGCACTTTCCCTTCTGTTAATGGTGAGCCCCTCTCTCTGCTCCTTCCCACCTTCCCAGGGCCCCCTCATCTCCTCCTTTCTTCTGCGTCTTTAGTCTCTCTTTTCTTTCTCTCATGGGTCCTAGTTCACGGCCCCCAAACATTACAAATAATTTAGGGAGATGAAAAAGAATAGCTGAATACACAATGGTACAGCCACGCTAGAGATTATTATGTCGCCATCACCCACTGGCTCAGATGGTAAAGAATCTGCCTGCAATGCTGGAGACCCAGGTTTCATCCCTGGGTCGGGAAGATCCCTTGTAGAAGGTAATGGCTACCCACTCCAGTATTCTTGCCTGGAGAATCCCATGGACAGAGGAGTCTGGTGGGCTACAGTCCATGGGGTTGCAAAAGAATCGGACACGACTGACTAACATTTTCACTTTTCATTACCTACAGGGAGTACCATGTCAAGTGAGTTGGAGGGATTCCCATGAAGTGTTGTTGAGTATCAGAAGGCAGAAAAGTATGTGTAACATAATCCACAGTTATCAAATTAATAGTGCCCCTCCTGCCCCACGTGTATATATATATATATTTGTGCAGGTGTGCACATGTGGGGACACACACACATGCCCACACTCATACGAGTGATAGTCATAGTGCTAAGCAACCGTATTAACAGAGGATGATTTTCAGAATGCACATCTGACTGCAGCCCTCCTTGCTCTGAAATCTTCACTGGCTCCTCATTTCCCTTCTCTTGAAGGCCTTTTATCCTCTGGCCATACCTTTCTCCAGTGTCTCCTCCTGTCCAGGTGTGAACCGACTCCCTGGATGCATGAGCCACGAGCAGGTCTCAGAATATGGACCGCGCTCTCTCACCACACCGCCGCTCACGTGGTCCTCCATCTCCCCTTGTTCTCCCCCCATGTTGTCTGCCTCTCAGACACCTACTTGATCTTTAAGCATCAGCCAGAGCACGTCCCCCTCTAAGAAGCTCTCCCCGAACCCCACTACCTTCGCCTGTGCCTCCGCTGGCCTTTACTTCCCAGCCATCCCAGTGCTTCTACTCCAACTGGCCAAGAGGCAACGCGGGGAGACCTGATTTTGCCTAATATTCACTCACTTCTCAGGATGGAGGGTCTTGGGGAGTATGTGAAGATGTGGTTAGAATCAGATGAACACTTCCAGATCCCAGCATTGCAGCACTGGGGACCCCTGTTCTGGGACAGACACAGAGAAGGCAGCCCAGGAGCCTAAAATGTGTGCCAACTCCAAGCAAGGAGACAACCAGTGCTGGCTTGCTGTGTGACCTTGGGCCAGTTACTCAACTTCTCTGGTCCATCTCTGCACTGAAGTGGTGGACTGCAAGTGCTCAGAGGTCCCATCCCCATTTCTGAATCGTGCTCAAGGAGGTTGACAGCAGGGTAGTACAGTGGTTAGCTGCTTGGCCTGGTAGGTGATCAAGGGTGTCTGATCATGTGGCAGGTGGGAGAGGCATTGCTCAGAGCCCCCTTTGAGAAAGGACTTGCCCTGTAGCTCTGGGCAGTGTGGTTAGCTGCAAGGTCCTGTGGGATCGGCTCCTACTTTTGGTAGGAGGTCATGGTCTTCTAGAGCAGCCCCTCCTTAAGTCCTGAGCAAGATGATGGGACTGGGCCTGGATTTTCCCACCCACTGCAGGACTCCTCTGATGCGCAGCATTGCTCTGGCGCTCTGCTGGCCGGCAGACACCTTGTGAGCCTGGAAAGCCCTCTGAAGGCTCCTGGGGCCTCCATCCTTTCCCTTTCACACGTGTCACTCCCAACAAACTGCTTGCCCCCGACTCTGTCTCAGTATCTGCTCCTCGGAGAACCCAGGCAGCTGCTGCTCAGCATCTGGATCTTCGCCTTCTCAGGCTTCAGTGTACTCATCTCTAAACTGGGCTAATCATTTTCCCTACAAAGGTCCATCTAGTCCAAGCTCTGGTTTTTCCAGTAGTCATGTACGGATGTGAGCGTTGGACTGTAAAGAAGACTGAGTGTCGAAGAGCTGATGCTTTCAAACTGCGGTGCTGGAGGATTCTTGAGTCCCTTGGACTGCAAGGAGATCAAACCAGTCCGTCCTAAAGGAAATCGACCCTGACTATTCATTGGAAGGACTGATGCTGAAGCTGAAGTGCCAATCCTTTGGTCACCTGATGCGAGGAACTGACTCCTTGGAAAAGACCCTGCTAATTGGGAAGGATTGGAGGTAGGAGGAGAAGGGATTGAGGGCAGGATTATAGAGGATGAGATGGTTGGATGGCATCAACGCCTCGATGGACACGAGTTTGAGCAGACTCCGGGAGATAGTGAAGGACGGGGAAGTCTGGCGTGCTGCAGTCCAGGGTGTTGGAAAGAGTCAGACACAACTGAGCAATGGAACAGTAAGACAACAGTCCTATCTCACAGGGTGGAGTGCAGATGAAATGAAACGACATGCGCACAGGATTTGGCAGTCTCTGGCATGGGGAAAGCACAATGGGGGTGATCTTTATAACACTGCATTTTATTAAAATGATAATTTACTGGAATCTCAAGAAGCAGAGAAGCTCGTGTTGAAGCCTTTGCTAAGGTGTCCCTCCCGTGGGATTTCTGCAGGGCACATCCTTGCCTGGGGTCTTTCTTTGGGTTTGCTCTTCACAGGCTAATCCTCCCGCTCATGACAGAGTCCAGCAGGGCCCAGAGGCCCAGGGCACAGTGATGAGGAAGGTGGGGGGGCGGGGGGTGGCCAGACGGTGGGTGGTGGCTGGCTGGGCTGATGAGTGTGTTCGGGTTGATCTATGAGGCCTTTCCCTGGAAGGATGGCTTCAATTCTGCCCTGGAAGTGTGGCCCGAGCCGTATTGCCGATCCATCTCCTGGGCTGTCAAACATTTCACAGCGCCTGCCTGGGCTGGAGACAGTTTATAAGCCGCGTCTCGGCGTTGTGGTCTTGCTGCTCTGGTGTTCTGAGTCGTGTTGTCCCTACTCCGGGGGCCCAGTGGGGTGTCTGTTTGGATCTGTAGGTGTGAAGGTGGGAGTGGGGAGGGAGGAGGAGTAAAGCTGGAGGGATGAAAAGCACCTTGAGAAAATGTGTCATAGAAACAGCACTGAACTCTTGATATGTTCAGCCCTGGAGTAACATGGGCTTACCCCCAGGGGCGCACCCATAGGTAGGGAATAAGTGTAGAATGGGTGTACATTTTTAAAAAATATTTATTTATTTATTTGGCTGTGTCAGATCTTAGTTGCGCATATGGGCTCAGTAGTTGCCGCTCGCAGGCTCCTGAATGCGCAGGCGCAACAGTTGTGGTGGGCGGGCTTTGTAGTTGCTCTGCAACACGTGGGATCTTAGTTTTTCCACCAGGGATTGAACCTTTGTCCCCTGCACTGCAAGACTGATCCTTAACCACCAGGGAAGTCCTGAGGGTGTTCATTCTTCATGTTTGTGAGGATTAACATTCAGTCTGAGAACGTAACAAAGGCTGTGGTTCTGTCCTGAGAACAACGCAGACAGACCCCCAACTTCTTCCTGCCCCAGGACCTTGTCCCCGCACCCAGATTCGTGCAAGGCCGCCCGCCCACCCTTGACCTGGCTTACTTCTCCTCACATCTCAGGTATCAGCTCACCTGTGACCTCAGTAAGGCTACTGTGACCTCCCTGTTTATTCTCGGGCATAGAGCACCTTGCTTTTTCCTTGAAAGCATTTATCGCCATTTTGTGAAAATTTGTCTTTTTGGTTGTCTGCTTATTATCTATTTCCTTTTGCGTTAGTATGTTCTCGGTTGTGTTCGCCTCTTTGTGATCCCGTGGACTGGAGCTCACCAGGCTCTTCTGTCCATGAAATTCTCCAGACAAAAATATTGGAGTGGGTTGCCATTTCCTTCTCCAGGGTATCTTTCCCACCTAGGGATTGAACCCGGGTCTCCTGCATTTCAGGCAGAGTTTTTACCATCTGAGCTACCAGGGAAGTGACTGGTAAACTATGCTGGAACTCATACTTGGTTCGTTTTCTCCAGCAATATGGTGCCTGGGTCTAGCATACATGCATATAGCATAGTGTAGGAAACCAACGCATATTTGTTGAATGATTGGACGGATGGATAGATGGATGGATGATAAAATAGCTAAATAAATTTGAGAACAAACTCACTGCCTCGGGACCTTAGCATAACCCCTCCTCCAGTTTCACTGTGCAGCCTTGGCCTTTGGGGGAGCTCAGGTTAGTTCTATAGTTTGCGGTTCTTGTCCCCCCAGCTTTCCTGGGAATGTTCCCCTTCAGATGCCTCCTCTGCCCATTGTGGCCCAACATACACCCAGGCTCATAGAAGCCTTCCAAAGGATTGGTTCCTTTCATTTCTTAAGACTCTCCAGGATCCCGTTCAAACCATGGGAGGAGAGCTTCAATTATACTGAGACTGAAATTTCCTCCAGCCTGGGGGGACAGGGGGATTAAAGTCAGATTTAGTTTGATTTTAGACAAATACTGTGACATTTATTGCACACCTGAATTGCTGGAGAAAAACACAAAACTCACAGGGCTGCCAAGAAACACTCACGCAGGCTGCCTCTTGCACACAGGCGCCCAGCGGAGGGGCATCCCACCTCTGCTCAGAGGGTGGACTTCGGCCAGTTCAGCAGTCCACCCACCAAGTACCCTGTCTCTGGGCTACTGACCCCTAGGGGGAGCCCTTTTCTAATTCAGAAAAAGCAGAACTTGCAGGCATGAGCCTTGGAGGAGAAAAGAATTGGGGGTGGGGGTCAGACAGGGCTAGATGACTGGGGTGTGCTGGGGCCAGGCAGTGGTCCAGGGGGCCCGGAGCAGGGCACTGCCCATGGGGAGAGGAACAGGGACTGTGATTAGAAGAGGTCTTAGCCTCTGGAATCGTCAGAGTGGAGAACAAAGTAAGCCTTTGCCTTGTTCTTCATGGCTCCTTTATTTTTTTGACTTCAACAGCGCTCATGTACTTTATATTTTAATTTTTCATATTTCAATTTTTCAACAAAAGCATATGTACAGCCCAATAATCAAATCTGCTGGAGTGGCCCCCAGAAGGGGGTTGGCCATCCTTCTCTTCATTTCTTCATTCATTCCTTTAACAGAGCACCTACTGTGTGCCTGAAGATACAAGAACGAACAAGTCAAACAAAAATGCCTGCTCCTACTGGTGGCTCAGACAGTAAAGAATCTGCCTGCAATGTGGGAGACCCGGGTTTGATCCCTGCATTGGGAAGATCCCCTGGTGAAGGGAATGACAACCCACTCCAGTATTCCTGCCTGGGAAATCCCACGGACAGAGGAGCCTAGTGGGTTACAGTCCATAGAGTTGCAAAGAGCTGGACCTGACTGACGTGAGCCAAACACATATGCAAGCATGCAGCTTATATTCCAGTGGGGGAAATAAAGAGTAGACATAAAACAGAAGAACATTATATGATGTGATAAAAAGTGATAAGTGCCACAGAAAGAGTAAAGAGATTTACGAGTTTGGCAGAGAAGGGACACTTGTAATTTACGTGGGGTAGTTCCGATGATCTTCCCTGAGATGATACTTGTGTGAAAACTTAAAGGGGATGAGAGGGAGAGAGCCCAGATCCAGGCAGAGGGAACAGCCCGTGCCAGAGTCCTGAGGCAGGACAGTGTCAGACACACACAATTTTCACAATCCTTACTATACTCATGATCACTTTCTGTTTGACGTGCAGTAGGTCTCCTACCTATGAACCTTCGAGTTGCGAACTTTCAAAGCCAAACCTGTGTTTGGGTGTCCAGTCACATAAGTTAGTTCTATTGGAGGGGCACTGTTAGGTTTTAAGGACTCGAATTAGACTGGTACCTGAAGGTTGCAGCAACCAGAGTGCCATCCAACACCCCCGTGTCATCTCTGATGAGAAAGAGCTGCTACCCAACACCACTGGATCCTTGTTTCAAGAGGGTAGATAGAACTGAATCCAGCAAGGCACCAGAATCTGAGCCATCAACGTCAGGCGAGAATGAAATCGCAGCTTGCCCTCCATCTCCTACTGCTGATGATCCTTCAGCTCTACCATCTCCCCCCTCCTCTCCCTCCTCCAGTCAGCAACTCTTCCTGCCTGTTCACTGGATGCCAGCCCCTGGATGCCAGCTGCTGTACTGTACTACTGTACTTCTCGAGGTAATTTACGGTGAGGTTAAAAATGTCTTCTTTATTTTTTTCTCTGTGTTTGTTTTTAATGCATTACTTGTGTTGTTGTTCAGTCGCTAGGTCATGTCCAACTCTTTGCAATCCCATGGACTGCATGCAGCAAGCCAGGCTTCCTTGTCCTTCACTCTCTCCTGGAGTTTGCTCAAACTCATGTCCATTGAATTGGTGATGCTATCCACTCATCTCATCCTCTGTGTGAAAAGTATTATAAACCTATTATAGTTCAGTACTGGGCTTCCCAGGTGGCGCTAGTGGTAAAGAAATCTGCCTGCCAGTGCAGGAGAAGCAGGTTCCATCCCTAGGTGGGGAAGATTCCCTGGAGGAGGGCGTGGCAACTCACTCCAGTATTCTTGCCTGGAGAATATTGCATACACTCCAGGGCTCCCTCCACAGTCAGGAGAATGCAGGCTATTTTGGGATAAACGAGGTTTATTTTGCTGGGGTTTCAATTTTATGAAATTTAAGAAAAATATTGAGAGGCAGAAGGCATAACTTACATTCATTGATAAGTGGGAAAATGAGGCTTGCAAGAAATATGCTCGTATTCATAGGAGGCTCCAAACTGCTCTCCAGAACTCTTACTTTGAGGGCATGAGATAGTTGTCCTCTGTAATTTGGGGCACATGGATAGGGGTGAATGAGATACTGGGTTTGCACATCTCTCTCCCCAATCAGGCTGGGAGCAGAGACTTTTTTTACAGATTGTATTGCCTGTGTTGGGCAGCTTGCCTGGCATATCATGCATACTTGATAGAGAGCAGTCCTTCTACTGTCTAATTCCTTCTGCAAGAACTGCCCGCCCCCTCCACCAGCCCCTACCCCTGCCCTCAGATCTCTCACTGAAAAGGTCTGGGTTCAATTCTCTCACTATAAAGGCCTAAAGTTCATACAGGTGCCAGAAGGTGAGCAAAGTGAGTGAAGAGGTCTGGGGTGTGATACAGCAGGGAGTGGTGAGGAGTGTGGCCAACTAGAGAGCCATGTGTAATAAGAGCAGCTCCTTCTTCCCTCCATGAAGCCACTGGGAACCCAAATTTCCAGTTCTTTCGATTTAAGAAAAATCACACATCTGAATTTTCATGCAAAAAAATGTTCAGTTTTCAAATATAGACAGCTATAAACTCAGACTGTAAAGAATCTGCCTGCAATGTGGGAGACCTGGGTTCAAAGCCCTTTGTTGGGAAGAGCTCCTGGAGAAGGGAATGGCAACCCACTCCAGAATTCTTGCCTGGAGAATCCCCATGGACAGAGGAGCCTGGTAGGCGACAGTCCATGGGGTCGCCAAGAGTTGGATACAACTGTGTAACTAACACTCATAATAAAAATAGCTCTAGACCAAGTTTGGAGAAAGAGGACTTGCAGCTGTATCTGCAGAGACCCAGGGCAGTGGGCACAGCCTTCCAGGGGTGCTGAGTGAGGAACTGAGCCCAACAACATGTGTTCTGTTGCATCCTTGGGTCGGGTTGGAGCCAGCCTGAGCAGGTCAGTCTCCTTGCCATGGTTGGCCAACTTCAGGAGTAAGAAAGTTCATCCCAAGGGTAAGGTGGGGAGTGTCCAGCTGAAAAATCCCAGTTCTCTCTTCAAGGGTTGAGTCTGGGGTGGGGGTACATGTTAGATATATGTCTAGACCAATGTCTACCCCTAGGAGTTAAATGTATTTCATCTGAAAAGTGGAATTTATTGGCTCATTAAAATAAACATTTAAGACATTCTCCCGGTGTTCAAAAAATGTCCTCAGGAATCTCTGCCTGTCCTCTATCTCTGCTTTCTTTGGACTCAGTGGTAAAGAATCTACCTGCAGTGTAGGAGACTAGGGTTCAATTCCTGGGTTGGGAAGATCCTCTGGAGAAGCAAATGGCAACCCACTCCAGTATTCTTGTCTAGAGAATTCCATGGACAGAGGACCCTGGCAGGCTACAGTGCATGGGGTCACAAGAGTCAGACAGGACTTAGTGACTAAACCACCACCACCAGTAGCACAAAACGCCAAAGCTGGCTGCCAGCAGGCATACATCCTACCAACGTAGCAAGCTCTGTAGAAACAGAATGTAAATTTTCTTATAGATCCATCCTAAGTTTCTACTTTGGCTCTAATGGAGCTGGCTTGAGTTGCATGCTCACATTGAGAACCTGGTACTGGGTCAAGCTCTCCAGGACTGTGTGGATGGAGAGTGGGGGAGGGGCCTGCAAAGGACAATCAGGACGGTGTTTCCAGAGTGTGTGGTGGGATGGACGTTGGGCAGCAAAACTGCAGAATTCTCCCTGGACTCAAACATGGGCAGGAACTTTCATCTTCCCAGCCAGCATCTGACCTTCCAGCAATAACCTCTGTCCTCCTGCTCAGCCCTCTCTGCCCCAGTAATCCTATTTGGCTTCAAAGGGTCCTTTCCTACACACATGCACCCTAAGAGCCTTAGGTCTTATTCTGTAAGTTTGGGGTGATATCTGCCATCCCACAGACCCTCCTTCTGCCTCTGCCTTCCCGTCCCTGTGGCCTTTGGCAAGCAGACACCGCTCCTCTCATTTCGGCAGGGGTATTGATTGCCTGCCACAGGCTTAACGCTCATGTTTCCTTTCACATGGTGTGTTGGAGCCTCCTGGACCGCAGCCTCCACATCGATGCTTCTGCCCCTGCTCATCCTTCTGGCAACCACTTTCCTCCTCTCTTTTCTGCAAGAGATGAGCTGCCTCATGTTTGTTGACTCTCATCTGACCACAGCATGTGGGGTTTTTATTCTATCTCTTTTCTAGAAATTGTTCCTGGATTCTCCAGACAAGCTCTGTGAAAGGCTGTCATTCTACTTCCCAGATGTCACCCCCTTATACTCTAGATGCTTCTTGCCCTATCTGTGGGATGGCAGATATCACCCCAAATTTACAGAATAAGACCTAAGGCTCTTAGGGTGCATGTGTGTAGGAAAGGACCCTTTGAAGCCAAATAGGATCACTGGGGCAGAGAGGGCTGAGCAGGAGGACAGAGGTTATTGCTGGAGGGAAATTCCAGGCCATGACACAGGGAAGGGAAGCCAGGGCAGGGTCCAGCAGACTATCTGAGTTGAAGATAGATGAATGTAGGAGTGTGGGGAAGCCAAAGCAGAGCAGCTAGAATTTACAGGGCAGAACACTGGAAAGAGGGACTTCCCTGGTGGTGCAGTGGTTAAGAATCTGCCCACTAATGCAAGAGATATGGGTTTGATCCTTAGTCCAGGAAGACTCCACATGCTGTGGAGCAACTAAGCCCACAGGCACAATTTCTGTGCCCATGCTCTAGAGCCCACAAGCCACAACTACTGAGACTACATGCTTCAACTACCAAAGCCCTTGCGTCCTAGAGCCTGTGCTCTGCAACAAGAGAAGCCACCACAATGGGAAGCCTGTGTGTTGCAATGAAGAGTGGTCTCTGTTGCTGCAACTAGAGAAAAGCCTGCATGCAGAACAAAGACCCAGTGCAAAAAAAGAAATTTTTTTTTTAAAAAGAATACTGGAAAGAGCTTCATTGGGGGCAGAGGGGAGGGAGGGAAAGAGAGGGGGAGGGAGATTGGGAGAGAAGAACCTGGAGATTTGCAGAGGGCTTCCCTCAAGTCTTCCACTGAGTGATGGTCAGCATATGTATGTTAAGAAATCACCTGAGATTAGGGGTAAAACCATGTGAGAGGGTTAGAGAAACAAATCACTGAGGTTCCCACTCAATATTTGGCGCATAGTTCCTGTTCCCATCAGCTAGAGTGGAAAGCCTCAGAATAATCATGAATATTGGACAGAGCGCTCCAAATTTAAGAAAGTTTAGCAGCAAAGTTTAAAAGGGTCAAAGTGTTTTCAGGTAACTTTACTGCATCCCAGAACAAAGCTCGGGGATATGTATAGGAATACAAAAATAGCTAGCACCCAAGAAGATGAAAAAACTAAGATCATGGCATCTGGTTCCATCACTTCATGGCAAAGAGATGGGGAAACAATGGAAACTGTGACAGATTTTATTTCTTTGAGCTCCAAAATAGCTGCAGATGGTGACTGCAGTCATGAAATTAAAAGACAGTTGCTCCTGCGAAGAAAAGCTATGACCAACCTAGATAGTCTATTAGAAAGCAGAGACATTACTTTGTTGACAAATGTCCATCTAGTCAAGGCTATGGTTTTTCCAGTAGTCATGTATGGATGTGAGAGTTGGACTATAATGAAAGCTGAGGGCAGAAGAGTTGATGCTTTTGAACTGCGGTGTTGGAGAAGACTCTTGAGAGTCCCTTGGACTGCAAGGAGATCAAAACAGTCAATCCTAAAGGAAATCAGTCCTGAATATTCATTGGAAGGACTGATGCTGAAGCTGAAGCTCCAATACTTTGGCTACCTGATGAGAAGAACTGACTTATTTGAAAAGACCCTGATGCTGGGAAAGGTTGAAGGCAGGAGGAGAAGGGGATGACAGAGGATGAGATGGTTGGATGGCATCACAACTCAATGGACATGAGTTTGGGCAAGGTCAGGGAGTTGGTGATGGACAGGGAAGCCTGGCATGCTGCAGTCCATCAGGCTGCAAAGAGCCAAACACGACTGAGTGACTGAACTGAACTGAAGAAGGTGAAATTCACAGTGGTCTGCATTCAACAAAAAACTACGGGGGATGCATAGGAGTAGGAAACTATGACCCATAATGAGGAGAAATCTCAGTCATTTAAACTGAAAAATGACACGTGGTAGAATTAGTAGACAAGGACATTAAGAGTTGTTACAATTATATTATATATATTCAAGAAGCTAGAAGAGAGATGGTGGACGTTAAATAGAGGGATGTGACATAGAATGACTCAGTTTACCAGATAAAATGAAATTCTGAATTTCAGGTCAATAATGAATTTTTTTTTTTTTTAGTGTAAGTATGCCCCAAATACTGTGTACAACACATATGCTAAGAATTATTTACTGTTTACTTGAAATTCAAATATAACTGTTCATCTTGTGTTTTCCTTCACTAAATCTTTTGTAAGCAATCCTAAAAAAGACCTCAATTGAACTTTTGGAGATAAAAATCTACAGTGACTGATTTTCAAAATTGCATATATATATACATATATATATGTATATATATATACATACACACACACTCACATGAAGCAGGGCACTCAAAGCCAGTGCTCTGAGACAAACTAGAGTGATGGGGGTGGGGAGGGAGGTTGGAGGGGGTTAAGGATGGGGGGACATATGTGCACCCATGGCTGATTCATGTTGATGTATGACAAAACCACCACAATATTGTAATTTAATTAAAATAAATTAATTATTAAAAAATATATAGACATACATAATTGGACTTCCCTGGTGGCTCAACAGTAAAGAATCCGCCTGCAATGCGGGCAACAATGCAGGAGACCCCGGTTCAACCCTGGATTGGGAAGATCCCTTGGAGGAGGAAATGACAACCCACTCCAGTGTTCTTGCCTGGAGAATTCCACGGACAGAGAAGCCTGGCAGGCTACAGTCCATGGGGTTGCAAAAGAGTCTGTCACAACTGAAGCGACTTAGCACACACTCATACACACACACTCACACACATACACACCCCTCTCTGTCATACACACCCACCCACCCACACACACACACACATATATATATAAACACTTGATGAAAATAAGGGCAGATTGGACATTGCAGATAAAAAGATAAATTAACTGGAAGACATAGCAATAGAAACTATTGGAACCAAAGCACACACAGAGAATAAAAAAGGCTAGAAGAAAAAGAACAGTAGCCTGATACACATTTAATTGGAATGAGTATGCAAAGGACCAAAGGAGTAGTGTGGAAAATTATTTGTGTAAGTAATGGGTAGAAATTTTCCAAATCTGATGAAAAGTATGAATCAATAGACAGAATGAGGAAAGATATGTATTACCAATTAAATGAATGAATGAGATATAGCATCACTATACATTCTACAGCTATTGAAAGGATAATAAAGATATACTATGGACAACGTTATAATAATGGAAAGGTCCTTGAAAGACACAAATTATCAAAGCTCACTTAAAATAAAAAAAGATAACCAGAATAATCTAATATCTCTTAAAGAAACTGAATTTGCATTTAAAACAACAACAGAAAAATCCAGCTCAGGTGGCTTCTTTGGTGAATTCTACCAAATACCTAATGAAGAAATAATGCCAATTGTATCCAATATTTTCCAGAAAGCAGAAGAGAAGGAAACACTTTCCAGTTCATTCTATGAGGCCAGAATTATCCTGGCACCTAAACCAGAACAAAGTTATTACAGGAAAAAAAAAAAATACAGAAGAGCTATAACACATCTCATCAAGTCTCATGCAAAACTCTTAACAAAAACATAATGTGTGTGTGTGTGGGTGTGTGTAAATCATCATGACCTACTGAGGTTTACCCCAGGCATGCGAGAGTGGCTTAACACTCAAAATTATCTCAATGCAATTTACCATATTAAAATTCTACACAAAAAATAATACGCTCATCTAAATAGATGTAGTGAAAGCATTTGGTGGAATTCATCAACCATCCCTTAAAAAACTCTCAGGAATAGGAGGGAACTTCTTCATTCGGCTAAAGAGCATCAGTGAAAAACCTATAGCTTATGTACTTGCTAGTGAAAGACAATGAAAAATGTAAGAATACCCACTCCCACCATTTCTGGTTAACTAACCTTGTTTTGGGGCTTCTAATCAGTGCAATAAGGAAAGAAAAAGAAATAACAAACATTTAGGTTAAAAAAGAAGATGCAAAACTTTATTCTAGATGACATGGGAGTCTGTTGAAAATCCTATAGACTCTACAAAAAAGGTATGAGAAGTGAAAAAAAAAGAAAAGAAAAGGCCGGCTATGAGATGAGCGTACAGAAGCCAACTGTATTTCTATACAAGGGGGCAACAGAGGATGAGATGGTTGGATGGCATTACTGACTCAATGGATAAGAGTTTGACTAAACTCTAGGAGATAGTGAAGGACAGGGAAGCCTGGTATGTTGCAGTCCATGGGATCACAGAATGTCAGACATGACTTGGTGACTGAACAACAACACACTCACAATAAAGCAATTGGAAACTGAAAATTTAGACTATCATGTACAATATCACAAAATATGAAACGCTGAGAGAGAAAACTGACAAAAGTTTTGAAATATCCCGACACTAAAAAATACAAAACATTTCTGAGAGAAATTAAAGATCTGAATATAAATGGAGGGTTAGCTACACTGTGTTTGAGGATCTAAAGGCTCAATGTTTCTAAAATGTCAATTCCTCCCAAATTAACTTATAGATTCAATGCATGCATGCTCACTTGCTCAGTTGTGTCCAACTCTTCGCAACCCCATGGACTCCAGCCCACTAGGCTCCTCTGTCCATGGAATTTTTCCGGGCAAGAATACTAGAGTGTGTTGCCATTTCCTTCTCCAGGGGATCTTCCCAGCCCAGGAACTGAACCCACGTCTCCTGCATTTACAGGTGGATTCTTTACCCCTGAGCCACCTGGGAAGCCCCAGATTAAATGCAATTCCAGTCAAATTCCAGCAAGTGGGGGTTGTTTATATAGAAACATTCAAACTGAGTCTAAAATTTATATGGAAATGCAAATGACCTATATTAGCCAAAATAACTCTGACAAAGAAGAACAATGCTAGAGGATTTACATTAATTGATTCCAAGGTTTATTGTAAAGCTACAGTAATCAAGAGAGTGTGATATTGACATGGAGTTAAACATATAGGTCAATAGAACAGAACTGAGTCCAGTTACCTGAACACATATGCAGTTAATCAAATTTTGAACAGCAATTCAGCAGAAGAATGTGTATCTTTTCAACAAACGATGAAACAATTGGATATCCATATTAAAAATTAATTTCACTACATAGCATACATTTTTTATACAAAAATTAACTCAAAATGAATCATACCCTTAAATGTTAGACCTAAAATTATAAAACGCCTCAAAGAAAATGTACAAGAAGATTTATGATCTTGGGTTAGGCAATATTTTTTAGACATGATACACAAGTGATATCTATAAAAGAAAATAGGACTGCATAAAAATTTGAATGTCTGCTTCTTGAAAGACATTGTTAAGGGACTGTGTATAGGAGATATGTGTGAGCAGGGAATATTTACAAATCACACATCTTTAAAGGACTTGATCTAGAAAAAGCATGGAACTCAAAATTCAAAAATAAGAAAATGAAACAGTCTGATAATAATGATCACACATTTTAACAAAGATGACAGATGGCAAAAAATCACATGAAAAGATGTACCTTGTTAGTCATTGGAGAATAATCAAATACCTAAATTTAAAAAAGACTTATCATGTTAAATATTAGTGAAGACACAGAGTAAGTGGGATGCTCATGCACTGTTGTTGGCAATGTAAAGTGGTACAACCACTTTAGAAAACAACTAATTTCTTCAAAAGATAAATGTATCTTACCACTTGGACCTTACATTCCTATCTATCTCCTAACAAAGATATGCCCATTCAATGACTTTTACACTTGCATTCACATCATCTTTTTTTTTAAGTATTTATTTATGATTTTTATTTGACTTCACAGGGTCTTAGTCCAAATATGTGGGATCTAGTTCCCCGAGCAGGGATCAAACATGGGCCCCTGCGCTGAGAGCTCAGAGTCTTAGCCACTGGGTCAGCAGGGAAGTCCCTATTCACAGCATCTTTAGTAGTTATTGACATAAACTAGAAACAACTGAAGTAGCTATCAACAGCTGAATGGATAAACAAATTATGGTATAGTTATATAATGGTTTATTAATACTCTACTATTTAGCAATAAAAAGGAACAAGCTATTGATACATGCAACAATGCAGATAGGTATAAAAATAAGTGCGTTGAGTGATGTATTTAAAACAATGAGAAAAAAAAAACCTTACAACCAAGAATATTCTGTGCAGCAAGGATATCATTCATATTTGAAGAAGAGATAGAGTTTAATGAGTAAACGAAACTAAAGGAGTTCAGCACCACTAAACAAAAATAAAATGAAATAAAGACTTAAATTTAAGACCTGAAACCATACAGCTCCTAGAAGAAGCATAGGCAGTACACTTTCTGACATCAATCTTAGCAATATATATATATATACACACACACACATATATGTATAATGAAAAACATATATATATATAATGGAAAACATACACACATATATGTATGTGTGTGTGTATGTATAATGGAAAACAGTGTAAATCTGTCTCCTTGGGTAAAGGAAAAATGCAGAAATAGAAAAGTGGGACTACATCAAACTAAAGAACTTCTGCACAATAAAAGAGACTACCAACAGAAAGAAGGAAAATTTTGCCTACTGAGAGAAGATATTTGCAAATATTATAGCAGAAAATGTACAAAGAACTCATACAACTCAACATCAAATAAGCAAACAATGCAATTAAAAAATGGGCAGAGGATCCGAATAGACATTTTTCCAAAGAAACTCAGAGGGTCAACAGACATAGAAAAGGCGCTCCTCAGGGAAACGTAAAATCAAAATGAGATATCACCTCACACTCATTAGAATGACTAATATTAAAAAGGCAACAAATAACAGTTATTGCAGAGGATGTGAAGAAAAGGGAACCCTCATGTACTGTCAGTTCAGTTCAGTTCAGTCGCTCAGTCGTGTCTGACTCTTTGCAACCCCATGAATCACAGCACGCCAGGCCTCCCTGTCCATCACCAGCTCCCAGAGTTTACTCAAACTCATGTCCATCAAGTTGGTGATGCCATCCAGCCATCTCATCCTCTGTCGTCACCTTCTCCTCTTGCCCCCAACCCCTCCCAGCATCAGGGTCTTTTCCAGTGAGTCAACTCTTTGCATGAGGTGGCCAAAGTGCTGGAGTTTCAGCTTCAGCATCAGTCCTTCCAATGAACACCCAGGACTGATCTCCTTTAGGATAGACTGGTTGGATCTCCTTGCAGTCCCAGGGACTCTCAAGAGTCTTTTCCAACACCACAGTTCAAAAGCATCAATTCTTCAGCGCTCAGCTTTCTTTATAGTCCAACTCTCACATCCATACATGACCACTGGAAAAACCATAGCCTTGACTAGACGGACCTTTGTTGGCAAAGTGATGTCTCTGCTCTTTAATATGCTATTTAGGTTGGTCATAACTTTCCTTCCAAGGAGTAAGTGTCTTTTAATTTCATGGCTGCAGTCACCATCTGCAGTGATTTTGGAGCCCCCCAAAATAAGGTGGGAACATAAATTGCTTCAGTCACAATGTAAAATAGTGTGAAATAAACTAAAAAAATTTAAAATAATACTACCATATGATCCAGCATTTCCACTTCTGGGCATTTTTCTGAACAAAACATTAATTCAAAAAATATATGTACCTCTAGGTTCATTTCAACTGTCATATTCATAATAGGCAATATGTAGAGGCAACCTAAGTGTCCATCAATAGATGACTGGACAAAGAAGAAACAAACATGCACACAATGGAATACTGCTACGTTATGAAAAAGATTCAAATCTTGCCATTTGTGACAACATGAATGGGTCTAGAGGGTATTATGCTAAGTGAAATAAGTCACACAGATAAACAAGTGCCATATGCTTTCACTTATGTGTGGGATTAAAATATCAAAACAATTGAACAAACATAACAAAACAGATTCATAGATAAAAAAGAATGGTTTCTAGAGGGAAGACGGTAGGAAGATGAGTAAAATAGGTGATTAAGAGGTACAACTTCCAGTTCAAAATAAATGAGTCATTGGGGTGAAATGTAGAGCATGGGGATTATAGGCAACAATACTGCAATGTATCGTGATAGATGGTAACTGGACTTACCAAGTTAATCATTTTGCCATGCATGAAAGTATTGTATCACTATGTTGTTCACTTGGAACTAACGTAGTGTTGTAGGTCAATTATACTTCAATTTCAAAAATTAAATAAAATTTAAAAAGAAGATTCAGTAACTTGTTTATTGTGGTTTTTTTCTGGGATAGGAAAGTGGGAAATGGGTTAGGGTTAGAAAGAAAACTCAGGTTTGCTGTATATGGACTCGTAATTCTGATACTTTTTAGTTCATACAAATATTACCAATATTTTTAAAGAACACCCCCAAGTCAAACCATAAAAGTTAAAATAAAGACTGCAAATTAGAATTCACCTGGGCATGTTTATGTTTTTAGCTGTTTTTGGCACAGACTTTGGCATATATGTTAGTTAAACTAACATTGCATTGTATTGTAATAAAATACCCAAATATGGAATGGGTCAACATGTTAGATGTATATTTTTCACTTATGTAGCCATCCCTGTTGAACATTCAGATCAGCAGAGCAGCTTCTCTGCATGTAATCATTTTCAGAGACTCAGACTGTTTCCTTCTTGTGGCTCTTGTTAGAACAAGTATAAGCATCCAGAAGAAGGGAGGGGAAAAGATGGAGAAGCGAGCATGGGGAGATTTATGGACCAGACCCGGAAGTGGCTCACTTCACTTCTCCTGGAATACTGGCTCCAACTCATCACGTGGCTACATGATGAAAGGGAGTCTGGGAGTTGTAGTGTATCTGGTGCATAGATGAAAAGAAGAATGGGCTCCACGGATAGCCAATAGTCTCTAGTAGTTATAGTGCATAATCAACACTCAGAAACATACATTGATCAAGGGTGTACAGCATCCTGAAGGAATGGAGCTCAGTGAATAGACTGAGGTCTTCCTAGCATTTCTGATGTCCTTTCTCAGTGTCTGCTCCCTGTGCCTGGCTTTCTGACATCTCCATGGTGGAACTGTAATGGAAACAGCCTCCCAAGACAGAAAGAACATGAGGCTGAAAGGCAGGAGGCCTGGGCTCTAGTTCTCATTGTAATTATCTGAGTCTTGTTTTTGTTGTAAAATGGAATAGTGACACTTATTCCTAGAAGGGTTTGACTTCTACCTTACTAGTTCAGTCTTTAGTGGTACGTGAGGATTGGGAGAAATCTAGGAAGGAAGGAAGAAGCTAGTGGAAATAAGGAATGAAGGAAAGAATCATATAGGAGGAAAGAATTATATATACATATATATTTGAGAACTTCTTGTGCCAGAGATTCAGCTAGTTACTTCATATGCATTAGTTCTTTTAATTCTCACGACAACACTATGAAATGTCACTGTTACAAGATCCATTTTATAGGTGAGGAAACTGGGCCTAGAGTGCTGAGGGGACAGGGTCACTTGACTTCCAGGGTCATACAACTAGGGTATGATGGAGTTGGGGTTAGAACCCAGTTGTTTATGACTCCAAACCCTGTGCTCTAAGCCAGTTAAATGCAACCCTGAGGCTTTCTAGTAAATCCACTTTCTCTTCCAGAGCATTGGTTCACAATCCCCTCTCATAAATTCATCAGCCCAGAAAGGTGGAGGGTCCTCCTGTTGTTGATTTAATATTTTGGAGGAAATAGGTTTATGACCTGAATATATTTCTCCCTGTTAAATGTTACAGCTTCTTTGAGCTTCATATTTGGCTTAACATTTCTTTATGGTTGGTTTGGGGTTTCTGCAATGAGTTTGGCCTCCAGAGGCACTGTTGCCCTCTTCTGAATTCCCCTGCCACAGTTAACCCTAGGTCTTGTTAGGTCTATATCTGGATTAATTATGGGTTGCATTTTAAAGCAAAAGTAACAGAAAACTCAATCACACTTATCAAACAAAGAATGAGTAACAAGAAAAGCTGGAGGGAATCAAATCATGGCTTATTCAGCAGCTTTGTAACATCATCAGTGTCTCAGGCTCTCCCTTTCTCTCTTTCTTCTCTACCATTCCTATCATATGGAATTTGGCTTTATGTTTATTACCTCATGGTCCTAAAATGGCTGCCATACCTCCTGGCATAGCATCCAGATTCCAGGCATGGCATCAGAGGAAAACGCACAAATTGAAGCTAGTCAAATCTGTTTCCTTTTCAAAAGCCCAGAAACCTCATCCAGTGTATTTGTTTATTTACGAACCATGACTGAATTACATGTCACCCTTACCTACAAGAAACATTGGAAAGTGGATACTTTTAAATACTTGCCAGCTAGAACATGTCTGGGGTTATATTAGTGATAAAGTAAGTGAGTGTTGGAGTTGGCATTGGTATCTGCCACAATCTTCTAAATATCTTTTAGATGTGTCCATTTCCCTTTATCTGCACTGACACTCCAGGCCATTATTATTTCTTTCTTGGACTCTGAAATATCTTCCTGTTTTGTATTTCCACAGTCCCTCTTAACTCCCCCTTCCTCCCACATAATCTATTTTCTACACTGTGGCCAGAGAGAACTTTATAGAACATAAATCTGACCGTGTCACTCCCCTGAAGGATAATGTATTGAGTTCGCATTATGTGTTTT
This sequence comes from Cervus canadensis, assembly GCF_019320065.1. NCBI lineage: Eukaryota > Metazoa > Chordata > Mammalia > Artiodactyla > Cervidae > Cervus > Cervus canadensis. Next base: position 18,291,777 of record NC_057417.1, on the reverse strand, counting down.
ATTTGATTTTTTTCTGCTGTTAAAGAAAAAATGAGTACTATCTGCCTCCCTTCTCAAATTGATGTGTAAGCAGGGTCTTAAGAGAGTCTTAGCAACCTGGGACTTCTTTTGCTGAAGGGGAGAGTTAGGAGCTACAGGTATGCTTGGTGTTTGGAGACAGAAGGAGCCTATATTAAGAATTTCCCAAAGATTGGGGTGAAGATGAGGTTTAGGGGTTATGTTACATCAAAGCCCTGATACCTGACTCCTTGTGGTACCCTTGGGAAGGAGATGACTTAGAAGGAAGATGCCACATGGCTCATCCAGGGCCACTAGGTTCAAATGCCAGGGCACCGGTGTTGAGAAAAATCCTATTGCATAGCTTTGGGAAAGCAGCATGAAGATACAAATTTAAGGAACCACAAAGAATTTAAAAAGTCACATCCATTAGGCAAGGCCAGCCTTATGGGCATGGGAGTCATGCGTTCACACAGGACCTCTCACATAAAAGGACCCTGGACTTAGTTTAAAGCTTTTGTGTCACCATCTAAAAATTCTTAAAAATCTCTCAACAAAATGATTATTTTCCACAAATTTTTATTTTGCACAGATTATGTAACTGGTCCTGATGGCAGTGATAAGTGTGACCCAGAAGCCTTGATGATGGAAGCCTCCTGGAATTTTGGGCATAACTTTGAGAGAGGGAGAAAAAGCAAGCCCCAGTGATAACTAGCTTGTGTTTCTTTACAGGGAAGGGCTCAGAGCCAGATTTAATTTGTTTATTGGAACGAAGGGGAAATGAGATGATATTTCTTGTCTCTCAGTATGGTGGTGATGTGAAATTCACACCTATTACACCCTCAGAGGCTTCTCATTTTGCTCAGGACACATTCCCTTCTACCACAGGGCAGTTTATAGAAAGTCCACACAGATACAAAGTTACACAAAGTTCACCTCTTGTAACTGGGAGAGAAAGCTTTGTATGAGAATTCAGTCCTCTGGGAGGAATTAGGGCTGAAAGATGAAAGGCAGGGTGGTGGGCAAATCTGTCCTGGGACAAAATTTACATCCCTCTTCCCTACAGGAAGTTCTGGAGAAGTCAGTGAATGTTCTTAAGCCAGATTCTGAAGGCAAGGGGCTTTAGAGCTCCTCTCTGCCTGGGTCACAAGTACATCTCTGAATCAATCATTGTGGGCAGGGGAATTAGATAAAGCCAGTCCTACCTGTAGACATTCTGGGTGTAGAAACCAAACAATAATCTTTTTGCTTTCTCTGGTTTGTGTTGGATTTTCTATTTCCAACCAATAGGGTTGCTTCACCTCGAATACAGGTCCCAGAAATCCTAGTTTTTTCCACCCAACTCCGTGAAAATGGCAATCTCTTCTGGGTTACCCACCAGTTCTGGGTAAGATTGACCCAGGAAAAATGTTGAGGCCACCCTTTCTCAAGGGTCCTGGGGGAAGGGGGGATGGATTCTTCCCTTCTCAGTTCTTAACAGCCTATTCCAATGAACAAAATTTTCCCCTAATTTTACCACTAATAGGAAGTACTTTAAAAGATTTAAAACATTTAAGTAGGTTAATTCTTTTCAAAAAGAACAGTGAAGTTTTCAAAACTGCTTCCATCAGTAAATTTAAAATACAATAAATTATTTAGGGCTCAATTTTCCATCCACAATGAAGAATTAAGAAGCTTCAGTCTCTCAAATATTCTCTTAAAAAAGCTACTCATTGTTCCTCTTCTTTCTCTGGCCTCAGAGGTTGGCACCAGGGCTTGGGTTGGGCTGATCATCTTGTTCTGGCAGCTGAAATTCCTTTCCAGTAAGAAACATACCTTTTTAATTGCTTTTTTTCCCTTCCAGGGATATTCAAACCCTCCATTTTTTTTTTCCTGTATGAGAGAGAGAGAAGAGATATTATGGTCATTTTGTAGATGCAAAAACTGAGACTCAGTGAGGTCAACTGATTTCACTAGGCATATGGGACAATCTAAGTCACTTTACTCCTCCTGACAGTAAATTAAGCAATCAGATTTATTTGCTCTGAAGGAGAGTGGTGTAGCCTCATTCTTTAAGGTCAAATCAGTCAAGATTGAGTGGGAAACATAGTTCATTTTCAGGGAAATGCAGAAAATTAAATAAAGTACAAGGATTTTGAAACAGGGACAGACAGCGTTGCAATCAGTAAGGGATGGTGAAGCAACCAGGGTCTCCCTAGAGTGAGAACCCAGTGTTTAGTGTTGGAGTCACATATAGAGGAAGTGCTGTTACTGGATCTCAGAAAGACCTGGAGTCAAGGAGGAACCATAGGGTTTCCCAGGTCGCTCAGTGGTAAAGAATCTGCTTGTCAATGAGGAGATGCAGGTTCAATCTCTGGATGGGGAATATCCCCAGGAGAAGGAAATGGCAACCCACTCCAGTATTCTTGCTTGCAAAATCCCAGGTGCACACAGGAGCCTGGCCGGCTACAGTCCATGAGGTCACAAAAGAGTCAGACTCGACTAAGCAACTAAACCAGAGCAAAAGCAGAAACCCGCACTACAGTCTTGTGGGGGAGTTGTCCTGACTCCGCTTGCACAAGTCCTGTTACAAGGAACTCACTGCCTCAAATGCCCCCTCGCCCATCTGACTACTTCAAGTTTCCTTCCCATGTTGCATTAGAATGTCCATTCTTGATGCCTGCTACCATAGTTCCCCGATTTCTCTCCCATCTTCCTTCATCATTCCTGCAGCGCCATCAGAATCAGGTCAGCTTCTGCTGCCTTGGAGCCAGGAGATACCACAAACTCCTGTCCCTCCTTCCGACCCTGACAATGGCCCTGATGCTGACTTGGCACCATGGTGGGCAGAGGGGAAAGAAGGCAGGGAAATGAATGAGGAAGTGGGAAGGTGAGACACATTCAACGTTATCCTCAGTCATGGAGGGACAGATGTTCTGGAAGATGGAAGCAGAGGAAAGCAGAGGAACTTATCCATGGACTAGATCCCCCTGGTGGGAGTTAACTTTTCTTACTCAGGCAGCAGCTAGTAAGATAGATGAGAACTTGGGGTGTATTTTTGGAAGGGTTAGGGTGTCCTCAGAGATGGGGGCTGAACAGAGGAGCAGTTGCAAAATGTTCTCCAGCATGTCGCTCCTGTTACCTTGTATAATTAGAATCAGAAATTTCCCCTTCTGATTCCGCTCCCAGAAAGGTTATCACAGCTATATTTCCTGGGTTCTGCCTCAAGAATTCCTTCCATCAGGTGCTGTCTGTACCACCTGTTTTCAACCTTTGCAAAAGATCTTATTCCAGAGGTTTGCATCTATTTGGTGTTGATGAAATGTGGAGATGTGGCCCCCTCTAGCAGCTGAGCGTTGGGTGGATGTAGGATTGTGTGCCTGGGGTTCACAAGGTTCCAGGCATGTGGTGAATGAGGAGAGGTGGACCAGGCCTCTTCCGGTCTTATCCATGGATGTGGCTGGAACAAGGGTGGTGGAAAGAGAGGCAGGACACTGTTACCATGGCTGCTTGGGCCTGGCAGGGTCTGCCAGACATTTCAGAATTGGGACTCTGATTACCGCCCTCAAGCATGAAGGTGCTAGAACTATGCCCTTGGTTTCCCATCCACTTCCCTGTAAACTGCTTGCTGGAGCTTTATTGTTCCTGCCAGGGTTGTGCCTGAGCTTACAGGATGTTGCCCCGCTTCTGTCTTCTTCTTGGACTGTGGGAAGAGACCAGAGAGGCTGCGTGGGAAACTGGGGCATGCATGTGTGAGACGTGTGTCTGTGATCTGTGTGAATGTGAGTGGTGCGTGTGTGTGTACAGCAACCTGAGTGTGGTGAGTGCTCAGTTGTGTCTGACCCCATGGACTGTAGCCTGCAGGGCTCCTCTGTCCGTGGAATTTTCCAGGCAGGAACACTGGAGTGGATTGCCATGCAATCCAGGGGATCTTCCTGACCCAGAGATCGAACCCGAGTCTCCTGCATCTCCTGCATTGGCAGGTGGGTTCTTTACTGCTACGCCAACCCTCACAGACTCTGTAGAGTGTGCTACATTTGTGCTGGGAGAGTGCACAGGGATGTTTGCATCTACACTAGGCAGCTCAGAAACATTGTGATTTTTTTTTCAAGTCTTCTTTCTATTCTACATAGATTTTCTTTTCTTCTCGGCTGTTGGCTACTCATTCTGACTTCTGTCTGCTGCCGCCATGCCTGTTTCTAGGACCCCCATCTCCAAATTCACTTCTATTAATTCTGAAGGAAATCAGGAACCAAGTTGCTAGAGTTCTGTCTAGCACATGAGCAGTCTTGGAGGCAGAGGATGGACTTGTGATTTTTGGCTTCCTGGAGGACTTTCTTTGACTCTCCGTTGGTCAGCTGAATTCAGATAAGTGATGGGTGACAGTGACCAGCTTATAACAGACAACCATTGTCCTAGAGCAGATAATGTAAAGTTCAATACGCTGAAGAAGAGTTATTTGCTCAACCATTGTCTCTGACACTTTATGGAAGGGATCAACTCAGGTTCTTTTGAGCAGTATCTTCCTCAATACACTTAAGGATTTATTTACATGGAAACCAGAGCCAGGAATAGCTAAAGACAGTGTATGAGATGCCAAAGGCTCAGATATTCTTCAGAGAGGAAGAGAAACAAGTCTAGACAAGACCAAGACGATTCCTCAGGGTTGGTAGAACAAATATTAAAACCTAGAGTTTACTCTTAGAATCCCAGGAAAATGCTTTGTATCCAGTCCTTTGTTTCCAGAACATTGTCTGCAGTCCAAAGAATCAAGGACACCAGTCATTCAGTCAACCCACTGCCTCTAAGGTAGGGTCCTCACACATAAAAAGCTACTGCTGAAGTTGGTCCCACCACCACCCCGAGAGCAGTCTCTGAGACAAGGATGGGGGTGCAGGTAATATACTTGGGAGGTGATTTTAGCTAGTGGCGACAGAAAAATGGGGAAGAGAAGAAAGTAGTAAAAGTGACTTTATGGAGGTTACATTTGTGAGTGATGGAGGCTGAATCCCAGCAGAAAACTCTGGGAGGCAGTGTGGAGGGGCCTGCCCTCATCTCAGTGGAAAGGGGGTGAAATCTGTAACAACTGTCCATTGTTCCACCATTGGAGGGCTGCTCCCTTTGGGGATTAATGCCCCACATGCATACACAGAAGTGACCAGGGGGACTTCCCTGGTGGTCCAGTGGTTAAGAATTCGCCTTGTAATGCAGGAGACTTGGGTTAGGTACCTGGTCTGGAAGATTCCATGAGGCAACTAAGCCATGTGCTACAACTGCTAGCCCATGCTCTAGAGCCCATGAGCTGCAACCCCTGAGCCCACACGATGGAACTGCTGAAGCCCTGTGCCCTATAGTCCATGCTTTACAACAAGAGAAACCGCTGCAATGAGAAGCCCGCACACCGCAATGAGAGAGGAGCCCCCGCTTGCTGCAACTAGAGAAGACCCGCCTGCAGCAATGAAAATCCAGCGCAGCCAAATAAAATAATAAAAATATTAATACCTTAAAAAAAGAAGTAGCCAGGGGGTCCTCATGTGCACACACTTATGTGAGTGGTGAGGGAACCTGAGCAGAGCCCTTCAGAACCTGCCACAGTTATTTTTTCTTCTGAGTTCTAGTTACGAGCAAGTTCTCTCACTCTGCTTTTGTACGCACTGTACCAGTTTTCCCCAATATCCCTTTCCTTAACTCCGACTGTGTGTTTGGGCTCAGTGGGAGCCTCGTCCTCCTGTCTTGTATTTCTAAAGCCACCGAGGCTTTCATCCGAGGATGCCCTGTCCTCTCAATTTCCCCAAGGATCATCTAGACATCAGAATCCTTAGTTACCAGCTGGTGCCACCTCTGACATTAGCGCTGTCACTGTGGAGCTGACATCCCATGTGCCAGGGGAAGCTCTGAGCTCTCCTAAGCCCTTGCTGCAGAAGTCTCAAACAGGGAGCCTGCAGCGTTCACATGTAGCCTGCAGACAGTTTTGTTTGGTCTGCAAAGTGTCTTAAAATACGTGATACCAGTTGCCAACATTTCCAGTGTGTGGGATGTTCATACAAACTCTGGAATTCTGGCTTGAAAAATTAGAAGTCTTGGAATCCTATTTCCGCCTGGTATCACCTAGTAGCAGTGGCCCCCCTCAACTTGGGGGCCCCCCTCAACAGAGAAGACATATGCTTTCTAGGTCACCAGTTTCCGCTGGACAACCAGACTCGCATAGGTTACTTCCCTGGTCTCCACGGGCACTGGAGCTTGCTCCCCTTGCCCTGCCCGCCTCGACTCCTGCTCTGTGCTGCTTCTGTCTCCTTGTCCCTGCCCGTGTGTTCACTTGTTTGCTGGAAGTGGATAGCTGCTGTGTCTTTCCAATCCTTTGACTTTCTTTCCAGTATTCTCTGGGTTTTGCTGGCCTCTTCTATTAATACCCGAGTGAGTAGGACTCTGCTTCTTGTTTCCTTAGCCATTTACTGAAGTTGTGCTATAAATGAACAGACATTATGATTTTCGCACACACTAGACTTTTAAGTGCCACTTGCCACATGGGATCCTGTTGCCTTTATCCACTAATTACTGTGGATAACTTTGGATTTTGGTGCTGGCCACACTAGAGTCTGAGACAGAAGGGCACTTGGAATGATGGGACCCAAAGACCTGGATCTGTATCCTTGGGAGATGCACTACCCTTGTACCCACATCTAGAATTCCCCATTCCTTCCACCTCAGGCTTCTCTACTTCCCATCAGCCCATGCTGCTGAAATCCCAGCTTCGCACCTGGATCTAGTAAGGCTGTTCACATTAAATAACATCATAATTGCCGCCTCATTCCAGATGGTTTTGTTGCCATGGAATTCTGTGAAGGTGCAAACCATGCAAGACTTCTCATTCCTGGTCTGAGCCCAGCTAATTAGATCTGCTTTGAATCCAATATTAGAAAAGACATTGCCAATCTAGTAAGCAAATGCCAGTTTTCTCCGGCTTTTATTATATATGTTGGTTTTTCTTCTCTGTGCCTTTTTCTTTTAAAGTAAGGGCGGAGATAGGGAGGAGGAAGGCCAGGTGATTTGGAACTTTGAGTACCATTTGTTTCATTAATTGTGACTTTTGAGGCGGAAAGGAATCAAGGCAGAGAAAGTGATTTCTTAAAGCTGATTCACTTGGCATGTCTCCTTGGACAATGCAAACTACACATGATCAAATTCTTTTCTGATAGAAAATGACTGATACAAGGACAGAAACAGATGAGTCACTTATTTTTGCAAGTTATTAGCTGGATAGGGTTTGTTAGAACTCCAGTGTCATAGAATCTGAAAGTCGACTGTGACCCGCCCCTGCTTTTTGCAGAAAAAGACAAAACAAACAAATAAGGAGATCTAGGTTCAGTGAGAGGAACAGGACTTTTCTATTTTTTAAAAAAGGTATATTTATTTTATTTATTTGACAGCACTGGCTCTTTGTTGCAGTATGTGGGATCTAGTTCCCTGAACAGGGATCAAACTTGTCCCCCATCGCCCCCCCCCACAAATTTTGGGAACATGGAATCTTAGCCACTGGACCACCCAGAAAGTCCCAGGAATAGAATCTTGTTCATTCATTCTTAGTTAAGCCAGTTAGCATACAGTGACACCCAGAGTGTGACAATCCTGGCTGGTGGGGACATGAGGTGAAAGTTACAGACTCCATCTCCAAAGATCTGATTTTCTCACCTGGAAGGTTAAACAGCTGTGTGGTGTTACAACAATGGTCACTACCCAGGATTTGTGGCCAGACCTGCTCTGGCGCCCTAGTCCTACTTCTCTCCTGGCTCCCATCTTTCAGAAATGGATTCAAGCTCTCGAATCCTATTTCCCTCATCTGTAGAATGGACAGAGTCATGCCTTCCCTTGAGGATATGTCATGAGCATTAAGGATAATTTGGATAAAATGCTCAGTATATAGGAAGTTCAGTAACTTGTTTTCAAAGTAAATAATGTCCATGAAAAGTGATATGTGTTGGGGGTGTAATGGAGGGGCATCTAGTCCATTTTGGAGAGTCTAGGAAGGTTTCTGGGAGACGGGGATAAAGAAGGCATTCCAAGCCGAGCTGTGAGTATGGTGGGGGAGGAAGGGAGTGTTTGATATGAATGAAGGATATAGCATTTGGGGGAGTAAGGAAAAGGAGTGGAGGTGGGGAAATTAAGGGTAAAGTGGTGACAGTGTTGAGACATCACTGATGAAATAAAGCAAGATTTGAGGGAGGAGGGAAGGACTCCTCTGGTGGCTCAAATGATAAAGAATCTGCCTGCCATGCAGGAGATTTGGGTTCGATCCCTGGGTTGGGAAGATCCCCTAGAGTAGGAAATGGCTATCTACTTCAGTATTCTTGCCTGGAGAATTCCATGGACAAAGGAGCCTGGCGGGCAACAGCCTGTGGGGTCTCAGAGTCGGACACAACTGAGTGACTGACACTTCCACACAAATTTTGGGGGGGGGCGCCTGTTTCTTGATCTAGGTCCCTGGTGGCTGATAGTGCTGCCTTGCGACGAGGATTTCGCGGGGAAGAAGGGGTGGATGGAAGTGAGGATAGCAGAGGGCTTTGTGGTGCTGGTGGGACTTCCAGCTGGAGATGTCTAGTTAGGCAGTAGTGGTGACTGAACAGAGGTGAAGTCTTGAGTTATGAACCTGAGGGTCCTCATACATGGATAGTGGCTGAGAAAAGAGGTAAAGATAGAGCCTCACTGAAGATGGAGTAGAGTGAGCAGGAGAAAATAATCCTTGAGAAACTCCTGGAGAATAAGATGTTTAGGGGCTTTGCAGAGGAAGAGAAGCCAAAGGTGGAGAATCAAGTGATGCTCAAACTAAAAGATAATGTATTCATTCAGGATACTGAAAAGCTGGGCAATTATCAGGCTGTCGGAGTGGCTGGAACCAGGATCACCGCACACCAGCCAGAATGGCCATCGTCAAAAAATCTACAAGCTATAAATGCTGAAGAGGATGTGGAGAAAAGGGAAACCCTTAAACTGTTTGTGGGAATGTAAATTGATACAGCCATTGTGGAGAAGAGTACAGAGGTTCCTTAAAAAACTAAACATAGAACTACCATATGACCCAGCAACCCCATTACTGGGCATATACATGGGAAAAAAACATAACTCAAAAAGGCACATGCACCCCAATGTTCATTGCAGCACTATTTACAATAGTCAGGACATGGAAGCAACCTAGATTCCCACGGATAGATTAATAGATAAAGAAGATGTGATCCATGCATACAAGGGAATATTACTCAGCCATAAAAAGGAATGAAATTGAGTCAGTTGTAGTGATGTGGATGAACCTAGAACTTGTCATACAGAGCGAAGTGAGAAAGAGACAAATATTTTATATTAATGCATATGTACATGGAATCTAGAAAGATGAACCTATTTGCAGAGTCAGGAATAGAGATGCAGATGTAGAGAATGGACTCGTGGACATGGGGGAAGGAGAGAGTAGGACAAATTGAGAGTGTAGCATTGAAATATATACACTACCACATGTAGAACAGAGGGCCAGCAGGAAGCCGCTGTATCACACGGGGAGGTCAGCTCAATGCTCTGCGTTGACCTAGAGGGGTGGAAAGGGGGTGAGGTGGGAGGGAGGCTCTAGAAGGAGGAGACATATGTATTCATGTGACTGATTCATGTTGTTGTACGGCAGAAAATAACACAATGTGGCAAAGCAATTACATTCCAATTAAAAAAATAAAAGTAAAAAAATTTTTTTTTATTTTTCTTCCTCTTCCTCCTCACCTTTCTTCTTTACCATCCTTGTGCTGACTACATACCTTGGGTAAGTTTCATCCTTGAGGTGGGAAAGGTGGCCTCTGTCAGCTCCAGGTCTTCATCATCCCACATTTCATCCCAGTAGACAAGAGTAAGATGTATCCCCCTCCACCTATCCCAAGTCCCAGGTTGGCTCTTGGGTCTCTCATGCCTGGCTGACTAAACAGGTCACCCCGGGTCTTATTTCCACCATATATCCTAGGAGTGAGCCCAGCACCATTCAAACCAACAGACTGAAATAGAGTGAGGGATAATTCTAGGGGAAAAAAAAAGAAGCAAGTGAGAAATAAAAGTACTCTGGCCAGACAAAAACACAAGATGTCTTCTTGAAAAGTAAAAATGTCATCCTCTTAAAGTGAAAAATTGGTTGAATTTAGCAGGATGAGGATCTGACCACGTTCTCCTTTATTTACTCATTTTGCCTTAGACCCTGAATGACTTGCTCACAGACACGTCTGGGCTGCTGGGTGTTCGCAGACTGAAGGACAAGGCAAGGACCTTGGTTTCTTCCAGAAGAGAGTGCTCATCACTTTTCTATTTTCATTTAAAAAAAAAAAAAAAAAACCCTCCAAGTTTTTACACCGTTGCAGAACAAACATAACTGTGACTCATGTTTCACAATTTATGTAGCCGGCTTCACATACTTTTGACAGTTCTATCATGTTTTAGATGCTGCGAAATATTTGTTTTCTACTGTGAAGCTGGGGTGGTGAAAATCCCCTTGCTTCCTGATTACTGATTCTCTGCACTAGGGCTTCTCAACCTCAGCCCTGTTGACATTTTGGCTGAGATAGTTCTTTGTTGGGAGGGGCTGTCCCCTCGCATGGGAGAATTCTTAGCAGCAGCCCTGGCCTCTACCCAAACGCCCATTATGACAATCCATGTCTCCAGACAATGCCCAGTGTCCCGTAGAGGGTGAAATTTCCCCTCATTGAGAAACACTGCTGTGCACTTTGGTTTTCAGCCATGTATTATGCTAGGAAAATGATCCTTAGAGACGAGGAGGGGCCTGGGGAATAAGGATAAATCAGGAAAGAACGATATCTCGGTGCCTTTCACAAGATGACCTTGATGGGCTGACCTTGAGGACCATCTGCCATAGTCCCTTACTCTTCTCTATCTCAGATCTCAAGAGAAGGAAGACACAAGACCCTTATCCAGAAGCAGAATAATTAAAATCTAGGTCTAAATGAGTGCTTGTAATATAATAGGAACTAGTTGGGGCTCTCCAGTCAGTGAATGGAAGAAGCACGCTGCCTATAAATAGCACAATTGGCAGCTACCCTCTGAAAAACACTTATCATGCCCATGTCAGAGGAAGATGTGTCCAATGCTTTAGACGCTGAAAATAAATACCGTGAGTGGAAAATAAATGGCATTATTAGCATAAAGGGAGTTCCTAATTAACCAGCAATCGTCCATTACTGCAGCCTTCAATTCATTAAATTGCATAATTACATAAAAACTCAGTTGACGCTTGATTCAGTCAGTGTATCTGGTATTGTCTCCTCAATAATTAGTTCTATAATTGTCAGTTTGACAGGGCAATTAAAAATGTTTGAAGACATTGTGTCAGCTTCCCCATGCGAGGCTGTACTCTGTAGGACGCTTCTCGGAGAAACCTTCCATCTGGGCAGCTAGATGGTTCCCAAGCTCCTGGAATGGAGAGAAGGAAGAGCAAGGGGTGGAGGGTGGAGGGATCAGAAATGAGTGATTTGTAGCTCATCCCTTTTTGGAGGGAGTGTATTCTGTCTGGGTGAATTGAGTATCTTTATTGGAGCGGTCATAGGTTTAACTGCTGGGATGTGGAGGAAGCTAGCATCAGGGGTTGCCTACAAATGAGCGGGAAGGAGTCTGATTCTGGGTTTGACTGTGTAGGCATCAATATACAGAGGGTTTGGTCCTGTGGGTGTGAGGTGTGAGGACCGCAGCATGAGATCTTCAATGTCAGGCTGGCTGAAAGCAGCCTGGAGTTACAGTCCACTTTAGATTAGGAGTTCATTTCAGATTAGGCATCCAATCGTGCCTGGGTTTCCCCGGTGGCTCAGCGGTAAAGAATCTGCCTGCAATGTAGGAGCCTCAGAAGATGCAGGTTCAATCCCTGGGTCGGGACAATTCCCCTAGGAGGGTATGGTAACCCACTCCAGTATTCTTGCCTGGAGAATTCCATGGACGGAGGAGCCTGGCGGGCTACATGAGGTCCCAAAGAGTCGGACCTAGCAGAAGTGACTTAGCACGCTTGCATGTATCCACTGGTGCCTAGTTGCATTAGAATGCTATTCCTTGTAGGAAGGAGATGGCCCATGAAGGCTGTGTCTGTTATGGGGAGGGGAGTGGCTTCAGCTGTTCAGTATGGGTTTTGGATTCCCAGGTTTGTGCTAATATGTTTGTGTTGGTGGGAAGGACAGTAACTTTCTAAGTGCTTAGTGCTCAAGACCCACTCTAGGCACAAAAATATCAGACCAAGACCACAAAATGAATTCAGGTCCCTATCTCAACACAAAGTTGCCTCCATGGTCCCTTTACTGGTCAGAATTGGCTCAGAAATTGTGCAGTTCAGCTCCTAGATGGACTAATCCCCAGTCTTCCTGCTGAGTTGAGCTAAGAAACACTAAGGTCATTTAGATGCGGTGAACTATATGTAGTTTAACACCTAAATGTTCTAGTCTGTATAGAACTGAAACGGCCCAGCTTAAAGGTGAACCATTTCAGATTGGAAGACCAAGAAAAATGTCACGAGATCCCTAGGTGTCTGGTCCCCTATATCCTTCATTCTCAAGCCCTATTTGCTTCCTGCCTGGCTTTCTAAGGCTTCTCTGGTGGCTCAGTGATAAAGAATCCATCTGCCAATGCAGGAGACTTGCAGGAGATGCAGGATCGATCCCTGGGTTGGGAAAATCCTCTGGAGAAGGAAATGGCAATCAGCTTCAGTCTTCTTGCCTGGAAAATACCATGGACAGAGAAGCCTGGTGGGTTACAGTCCACAGGGTTGCAAAAGAGTCAGACATAACTGAGCAACTAAACAAAAACAACTGGCTTTCTAAAGTCAGGGAGGAAGAGGTTTTCTCTCCTAGAATCAGCTGCAGGTGGACATGATAAGACAGAGAAGCAAACCAAAGGGGAAAATCAGATTCAAGGGAGCATTCTCCATGAGAGAAAGAATGTTTAATCAAGCATTCTGCATTCTCGGACCATGATTCAGTTGGGTCTTAAATCCACACAGCAGCCCTCCCGTCTTTTTGGAATGGGTTGAAAGGAGGACCGAAATTTCTACCCATATTTTGTTCTCTTCTAAGATCAATGTGGTCTTATCAACCAGAAGGGATAGGCTACCCACTCCAGTATTCTTGGGCATCTTTTGTGGCTCAGTCAGTAAAGAATCTGCCTGCAATGTGGGAGACCTGGGTTTGATCCCTGGGCTGGGAAGATCCCCTGGCAGAGGGCATGGCAACCCACTCCAGTATTCTTGCCTTGGAGAATCCCCATGGACAGAGGAGCCTGGCGGGCTGCAGTCCTTGAGGCTGCTGTCCACGAGGTTGCCAAGACTTGGACACGACCAAGTGACTAGGCACAGCACAGCACGCATCAACCAGAGCACTGACCAGCCAGGGGAACTGCTGCCCCTTCGGGGATGGAGACTGTTGGAACTCTAGAAAAGTCTCGCCTGCTCTTCTCTGGGGTTTTTCTCTATTCTTTACAACTAACTCAGCACGTGTGTCTGTGACATGAGTGTTCATGTACTTTGGTGGCTCTCTCTGTCTTAAAAGTCTCCAAAAGTCACCAGTTGATTAGTCCAACTAAGGCCACTCCACAGTTACTATAGATGAGCATAAGAGGCCACTGTCTGTCGAGGGCTTCTCAACTAGATGCCCATTTAAGATCTACTCATGAATTTTCTTGAAAAAAAAAAAAAAAAAAAGCCAGTACCTCATCCCAGATCTATTGAATCAACATGGATTATACATGAATAAAACTTTAAAAATTTAAGTTTAAAAGGAACAAGTTCTTAAAATTCATTGATATTCATAGGCTCCTTCCTGCCCCACTATGTATCTGAGAGTAATTACTTCTCATTCCTTCTCAGCCTCCAGCTTTCTCACGAGGTGGTCCGGGTCCTTTTGTATAAGTCAGAATAATTATCAAAAAGCCAAGCATTTCCCCATCAGTGTCTATATCCATTATATATGTATGTATGCATGTATGTATCTTTCTATCTACAAGACCCCTACCTGTGCAAGAGGAAGAAAAATACAGCAGTCCATGGCAATAAGTTATTGAGTGAAGGAGATTTTTGTTTTAGAAAGCATCCTTAACTCACAGTTTGGGTAACAGATTGTCTTCCTTTGAGGGGATAAGTGTGCATTTGCTATGGGTCAGCCTGGGTTTTGGTTTTGGGTCAGTTCCTAAGTCATTCCATGCTGTAGTCCCACAGCTTGTCCTCATTTAAAAACTGGAATTAGCTCATATTTTCTACAAATAATTTTTAATGTTTTTTGATTGTGCTAAAAGTCACATAACATGAACCATACTATTTTAACCATATTTAACTGTACAGTTCAGTGGTCCTAAGTACATTCCCATTGTTCTGCAATTCTTACCGTCATCCATCTCTCAAATTTTTCAACTTCCTAAACGGAAACTCTGCCCCGCATTGAAAATTAGCTCCCCATTCTCCCTCCCCAACCCCATTCCTGGCCTCTGGCATTTACCAATGTACTTTCTGACTCTATGAATTTGTCTATTCTAGGTATCTCATTTAAGTGGAATCAAACAATATACAAATCATTGAGTATCTTTATGTTTTAGATGCTTGCGATACATTGCCAAATAAGGCAAAACCAAATCTCTATTCTCTTGGAAATTACATATTTGTATGGGAAGAGAGATAATGAGCTATAAATATAATGTTAGTAAAGTAAGTGCCATGTTAAAATAAAGCAGGGTAAAGGAAATGATGAAGACTGGTGGGTGGGATGCAATTTTAGATATCAGATTATTTAACTATATATTAAAAATGGAGTTGTTTGAACAGGCCTCATTCTGAGGTTGACATTTAAGCCGATGAATTCAAAGAGAGGAGTGAGTTAGCCATGTGGGTATCTGGATGGCAGTGCCATCCAGGAAGTGAGAAAGCCCTCGATGGGAGCATATTGAAGAAACAAGGAGGAGGCTGGTGCAGCTGGGGTGGGGTGAGCAAGCGGGGCATTAAGAGGGGAGGCTGGAGAAGTCCTGGGGAATCTGATTACAGGGATTTGTAGGCCAAAATAAGGAATTTGGGTTTTATGCTGAGCCGTCAGGAGTCACTGGAGTGTTCTGTGGATGGGGGAAGGGAGGATATACTATGACTTGCATTTTAAATGGATCCATCTGAGTGATGCACTGTTAAGAAGGTTTAGTTGGGCATGAGTGAAACCAGAGAGGCCAGTTAGAAGACTGTTACTGTAATTTGGGCAAGAGATGACAGATGGCTTGGGCCAGGCCTAATAATGGTGCTTATTTCATAGGGTTGTTTTATGAATTAAATGAGATAAAGTGTGGATGATCTTAGAAGGGGCTACTTTGTGTAATGTAAGCACGTAACAAATGGCAACTACTGTTATCTAGATGTGACCTCAGGTCAAGACTGAGCACAGGGAGTTTTAGAATTTATTTGGATTTTAATTTCTTTTTAACTTGGGAAAAGTTTTCTAGGTGATTCTATTCTGCATTTCAAGGTAATATTTATGATTCAGGCTGTTTGTACAAATTATGCCCAGCTATATATCTGTGCAAGTTCTCCAGAGAGGGCTATACAATGTTCCTGAAATAATGGAATGGCCCAATTATAACAGAGTATTAGCAGTATAGAATGCATTCAATATTTCTTTATTAAAGATAACACTGTACATTACCAAAACAGTCCTCTATTTTCAGAGATGCATCAAATATGCAACTAATATACAAAGTCATTTTCCCTACCCCATAACCTTCTTATTTTGCTTTGTCACAGCCAAAGATGTCTCATCTTAATATCTAAAAAGATTCTGATTATCTTATTTGGCAGCTGGAATCTAACTATTTTCCCTTTGAACTGATATTATTCTTTACTCTGTTAAAGTTAGATACTTCAAAACCCATGTCTCTCAGATATCACAACTTCCCAAAGTTCTGGAACTATTAGGGCTGTAGGGGAACAAGCATTTGTTTGTACAGTAGAATCCTTCTCAGGAAGGGAAAAAAAAGATATTTCCATATAGACTTTAAGCACTTACAATTTCCACTGCATTGTTGTAACCAGCCATAAATTATTTTCAAAAATCTCAATTTTATTGGAGGGTAGCAAGAAGGGTTTAAAAACATGTAAATGAAGAAGATATTTTGGCTTCAGTATATTTGGGTCAATTGTCCAGAGTTGTCACAGGAGTCTTGTGAACTTAAAGCCTTCATGAACATCTCCAATAAAAAGATTAATTGTGGCATCACACCTCTCAAATCCCAGAGAAAAATTTCACCACCTGTCTGCTTTTTCAACGGAAATGTGTAAAGTGCATCCTCCTAAAGGTGAAATTGGATAATCCATGTAAGAGTTTACAGGAGTGTCAGTACCTAGTAGTGCTCAGTAAATATTAGCTACGCTTAGCTATGATTCTAGCCACGTTTGGAAATGTGCAATGGGAATGCTTCCAATTTCACATCCTTCTTTTGACCCTTATTTCTCATATTGCACACTTTTTTATATTTAAATAATCTTTTCCTTGGTCTCCTGAACTCATGATGTCTCAGTGCCAAGCACTGTATACGAGCTCTGTCCAAAGTCCTGGCCACCAGGTCCTCTGATTTCAGAAACGGGGCTATGGTTGGTGACACTTCCCAGTTAGGTACCTCCTTGGATCTCAAGGACCAATCTCCCTGGTGGCTCAGATGGTGAAGAAACCACCTGCAATACAGGAGACCTGGGTTCTATCCCTGAGCTGGGAAGATCCCCTGGAGAAGGGAATGGCTATGCACTCCAGTATTCTTGCCTGGAGAACTCGAGGGACAGAGGGCCCCAGTTCATGGGGTTCCAAAGAGTAACTAACATTTTCACTTTCAATTTTCTCTATGACTTCTTCTACTTTATAACATTGTCTCTCTCTCTCTTTTTAAAATTTTTAATTGGAGGATAATTGCTTCACAATATTGTGCTGATTTTTGCCATACAACAACATGAATCAGCCATAAGTGTACATACATGCCCTTTCTCTTGAACCTCCCTCTCACCCCAATCCCCAACTCACCCCTCTAGGTTGTCACAGAGCACCAGATTGAGCTCCTTGTGTTATGCAGCAGCTTCCCACTGGGTATCTATTTTACATATGGTAATATATTACCATATTTACATATGATTATGTGTGTGTGTGTATATATATATATATATATATATATATATATATTTCAATGGTATTCTCCCATTCGTTCCGTCCTCTCCTTCCCTCGCTTTGTCCACAAGTCTGTTCTCTCTGCATCTCTATTCCTGCCCTGCAAATAGGTTCATCAGTACCATTTACCTAGATTCCATAGAAATGCATTAATATATGATATTTGTTTTTCTCTTTCTGACTTACTTCACTCTGTATAATAGGCTCTTGGTTCATCCACCTCATTAGAACTGACTTAATTTCATTGCTTTTTATGAAAAAAAAAAAAAAAAAAAAAGCCTTAGAAAATCTTCCTTAGGTAGATGTGAGCAGACACAGTCCTTGTGGCCGTCTCTTTTCCTGCCTAAGGAGGTCCTTCTCTACTTCCTCTGACGTTCCGGTTCACTATCTCTCTGACATTCTCCTGCTTCTTTCTTGCAGATCCTGCTAGAATTTCAAAACGAAAAGCTGTCTCTCAAATTGGCCCCATCCTTCCTCTCCCACATGCAGAGCTAAGGCTGCTTCCTGGAGCCTCTTAGAATTTGCCTCATCTGCTTTCCCTTTTATTTCTCTTTCCTACTGTTTCTTTTCTAACTACAAGATAAACCTTTTTTTTTAAGCACCCTCGTTCATTAGAATACTTTTTTTTCAAAGTCCAAGCCATAGTTTTCTGTCTGCCTACCAGCACTGCATCTCCCCCGCTAACTGCTAACTGTTTTTTTTCCAGGTTCCTGGGCAAACCTGCCTTCTAGAGTCAGAGTGAGACAAGAACTTACCATTTTAGTTTTGTTTCATCCCTTGGGTTTGCGATAACTCTGCTGAAATTTTAACAGCAATCACAACCACAGTATGAGGGTACCATCTGTTGCTTATCATGAGGCAAGTACTGAGTTAAGCACTTTGTGGTGGGCAGTACTTGTTCTACTTTATAAATGTGGACCCTGGAGCCAGTCCAATTAAAAAAAAAAGAGATTCTGTCTACAATAATACCCCTATTCCTTTTTATCCATTTGTTGATAAACACTTCCAACCTGTGTGCTTGAATATACCTTCTTGATCACCCATCCCCACCATCCTGAATAAGGCTTAGTAGCATGTTACCTCCTCACATGTGAATAAAAGCAAAAAAAAAACAAATTGGAAGGAGAGTACACTGTAGAGATTTCCATGCAGTACACTCCAAATCCCTAGCTCTAGTTTATAATCCTGTCTAGATTAAAGTGAACTTCACCTGGCTGGATTAGAAAGGAATATGGATGATCACAGGCTTCCCTGATAGTTCAGTTGGTAAAGATTCCACCTGCAGTTCAGGAGACCCCGGTTCAATTTCTGGGACGGGAGGATCCACTGGAGAAGGGATAGACTACCTCCTCCCGTGTTCTTGGGCTTCCCTTGTGGCTCAGACTGTGAAGAATCCACCTGCAATGCGGGAGACCTGGGTTTGATCCCTGGGTTGGGAAGATCCCCTGGAGAAGGGAAAGGCTACCCACTCCAGTATTCTG
The DNA here is from genome assembly GCF_019320065.1 of Cervus canadensis. Lineage (NCBI taxonomy): Eukaryota > Metazoa > Chordata > Mammalia > Artiodactyla > Cervidae > Cervus > Cervus canadensis. The sequence goes on along the minus strand of NC_057417.1, from coordinate 18,273,134 downwards.
GTCTGGAGAATTCCACAGACTGTATAGTCCATGGGGTCGCAAAGAGTCAGATATGACTGAGTGATTTTCACTCACTCACTAATGTATGATCACACCACAGGCTCTGAACAAGGTCTCCCAACTGGAATCTGGGCTCTGTCTTCAAGGGACTTTGTCTAGGACACAGCTGTGAGGTGAAATTTAACCCTCCCTTTGCTGAACTGCACCAGATGATAGCATGATAGGGATCTTGGAAGAGACCCAGAATTGCCAGGTCTAGTCTGCTCCTCCTAGGGATGATGACATCCCTCCTAATTCCCCGAGGAGCAAGATTTATATTTCCCGGAATCCAAATGCTGGCCACCTGACAAGCCAGGCTAGACAGGACTGATAGAAATAATAGGGGTGTTGATAGAATTCAGTTAGGGTGCAGGGTTGTCTGCTCTTGCCTTTACAATCCCGTTGGCTCCTTATTAGGTTCCTGAGAGCTCATTACACAAATAACAATATCATCAACAAACAAGGCGTTGCTTTGTTCTTCATTGTTGCTATTTAGTTGCTCAGTTACTTTAGAATGGGAGGGCAATTGCTTTACAATGTTGTGTTGTTTTCTGCCATAGAGTAATGTGAATCAGCCCTAAGTACACATATACTCTTGAAGCCCTCCCTCTTGAACATCCCTCCCACCCCTCATCCCCATCCTACCCTTCACCAAGCACCAGGCTGAGGTCCCCGTGTTAGACAGCAACTTCCCACTAGTTCTCTCTTTTATACACGGTGAAGTGTATGTTTCAGTGCTACCCTCCTTCCCACTCTGTGTCCACAAGTCTGTTCTCTGTGTTGGCATCTTTATTCCTGCCCTGCCAATAGGCTCATCAGTACCATTTTCCTACATTCCATATATGTATGTGTTAATAGGTGATATTTGTTTTTCTCTTTCTGACTTACTTCACTCCATATAACAGGCTCTAGCTTCATCCACCTCCCTAGAACTGACTGAAGTTTGTTCTTTTTCATGGCTGAGTAATATTCCATTGTATATATGTACCACAACTTCTTGATCCATTCGTCTGTTGATGGACATCTAGGTTGCTTCTATATCCTAGCTATTGCAAATAGTGCTGCAATGAACTGTGAGGTACATATGTCTTTTTGAACGATGGTTTTTCTCAGGATGTATGTCCAGTAGTGGGATTGCTGGGTTATATGGTAGTTTTATTTCTAGCTTTTTAAGATATCTCCATACTGTTCTCTATAGTGGCTATATCCATTTGCGTATCACCTCACACCAGTCAGAATGGTCATCATCAAAAAATTTACAAACAATAAATGCTAGAGAATGTGGAGAGAAGGGAACCCACTATACTGTTGGTGAGAATCTGTAATTTTTCATCCACCTGCCTAGGTGATTCTGATACATAGTAAAGTTTGGGAATTCTGTTTCTGATCCAGTTCCCAAGTGTGCAGTCTACTCAATGACCTGAGATGGGACTCAATCCAACTGGCAGGCCCTCTGATTGATATGAAACAGAAAGTAGGGGGAAAAATGTGTTCCTTTCCACCTTCTTCATGTGTAGTCTTCAAGGATAAGTTTTTCCTAGGTGAGAAGAAGTCTTAGAAGTCTTAGATTGGCTAAGAAGTCTTAGCCTATCCTGGTCTCTTTCCTGGTCTGACCTATTATTTTATTTGAACCCCTCTCTCACAAATTGCAGATTTATGGAAAGCTGATTCCAACAAGGAGGAAAAGAGGAACTTTCAGGGAGGAAGAAAACGGTATTTTTAAAGCAAACCTTCGTTAGAAAGAAGTTTTAACTTACTGATCGTCAAATATCATCATGGCCTGATGCTGTCTTTGATCCATATTCTAAGCCAAAGGGACTGTTTATGCCTTTCTTGGTAAACTCGAAGTTGCAGAAAGACAGAAGGTTTGTCTGTCTTCTCTGCTGTGCCGTCATCAATGGTTAGCACAGTATCAGGCACACTGTAGGTTTAATAGACACTAATAGAGTGAACGTGTGAAAGAATGAGTATATAAACTCTAACAAGCTTGTTCGGTCTTGGCACATAAAGCCAAGTCCAAAACCCAGATCTCTGTTATCTTGACCAAGTCACTTACCATCTCTGGATCTTGGCTTGCTCATTGAAGGTAGAAATAAAAATTGCATTCATCTGATAAAGCTGTTCTGATGATTAAATTAGTTATTACATGTCTAGTACTTGGGACAGTGTCTAGTTAGCAACAATATCCATTGCCATTAATCTTAAACAAAAAATAAAACTACTCACATGGGGTTACCAAGTTTTAATTTTGTTGAGTAGGTCATTAAAAAGACATAAGAAATACAATTTATTATCATTAGTCCCCATTGGAAGGACATTTTCACATTGAAAACATGGAAGAAGGGCATCATCTCAGAGTAAAAGTCATTACTTTGAGTTTTTAATAAATTCAACTTTACTAAAATTACCTGCATTGTCTTGACTTTAAAAAAATTATCAAGGACTAATGGGAGCATTTTCACAGTGGTCTGTATTTTTTGTGTCTCAGGACCACTGAACTGGATTGCCTTTCCCTGAAGGGACTGACATAAGATTGATGTTCATGGCTTAAAAGTCTTGACATCTCTGCTCAGAGTGGGCACTGGGTTGTTAAGAAGAGCCCTGGGCCATGTGGTCCTGGCTGTAGCAGGGCAGGGCATACATTGAGCACTGCTGCCTTTGGGGGCTTGTGGACAGGACTCTCTCAGAAGTCAGAAGAGCTCCACATGCCTTGCTTTGATATGCTGGCCACACAGAACTACTCCTGAGGTATTGCTAATTAAGAGTTCTCTCTAGCTCCCTTGATTCCCCATCTGGGCTGGGTTCTAAGGAGAACCTGAGGGGGATAAGAGTAGGGATGGCCCCTGAAAGTGGGTTAGATCCTCCCCTGAAGCACAAGTCATGTCGCTGTGCTCATGGAAACAATGCGTGTAGACTGAGGATTTGGGAAAGCATCTCCGTATCCTGGTTTCCTTTCTCAGGAGACAACTCCATCAATTCCCATCACAGCCCAGGAGCCACAAATCAGAATGAATTCTCGGACTTCCCCGGTGGTCCAGTGGATAAGAACCCACCTGCCAATGCAGAGGATATGGTTCAATCCCTGGTCCAGGAAGATGCCACCTGCCTTGGAGCAGCCATGCCCATGGGCCACGACTACTGATCTCAAGCTCTGGAGCCTGCAAGCTGAAGGTACTGAAGCCCATGCCCCACAACAGGAGAAGCCGCCACAATGAGAAACCCGCATGACACAGCTAGAGGGTAGCCCCTGCTTGTTCCAACTAGAGAAAGCCCCCGTGCAGCAGGGAAGACCCAGCGCAGCCAAAAATAAATAAAATTGAAGAATGAATTATCACAATGAGTTATTGCCATGGTGGTCACTCTGGCTAGGCCAAAGTTTTGACAGAGATGTTACTTATAAGTTTTGGTGAGAAGTACTTGCTTTAAAATACTGACTTGAAAACTGCACGATTACATATTTTAAGTGTAAAGTGCTAAAATAGATGTATTGTCAATCATGGTGAAGAGGAAAAGTTAAAATTTTACATAGCCTCCTGCTCCTTCCGCCTCTGTAACTCAGCTTGCCCCTTGCAAAGTCCAGATGGCGGAGGTCACGTAGTCTCAGAAAGGGGAGACTTGCAATACTAGGACCTGGAGTGTATCTCATTCACCCTTGTCCTGCTCTTTGTAATTGCCCAGCCCCTGCAAACGTGCTTAATCATGCCTGTCCAGGTCAGGCATCCCCCTCCCCATCTTGACTGCTGTTCCTGCGTGTGCTAAACCGCTTAGTTTAAACCAGCCTATTAACAGCTAGTGTTGCCCCCATGGGGCTCAGAGCTTGGAGGGTTAACTCCTCTGTGCCCACTGGCTTAATAAATCTGAGTTTTCCAACTCTCTGAGGGTGGTGCTTGGTTTCTAGATTACTGGTTTCTGCAACAATAATACTGTTTTGGAGCAGAAGTAACTAACTTTAGAAGTATGTATATATATATATATGAAGCAAGACACATTCCAGACACGTGGGGTTGTGATCTCTTCTGTACCTGGAAATTCTAGAATCGGTGAATAATATAGTGTGGCTGAAGGTGTGGGTGCCCTTGGCTAGAGGTAAAGGCCTGAGGCTTTGTCTTACCAGATGCCCATACTAGCTTGTACCTCTGCCTGCCTGAGCACTTTTACCCTAATCGTAACTATCTGTCCTTCTTGTCGAGACCTTGACTTACAGGACTTTCCCTTTGTGGATCCTTCATTCATGGAATCTTTCTGATTTGCAACTATTGAACCTCACATCTTCCATTATACTGTGCTGAGTTCATATTCAGTTACTGGAGGAAAATAGTTCCTTCCACCCATTGGTAGGGTCAGGGATGAAGATGACAGGTAGGTAAACTTTCACAGCCCTTGTTTCAACCCTTACTAATGGAGTTTTTTTTTCCTATATACATGGCTTCCTAGAGTAAAGACAACTACCAGCCTCTTCCACAATGATGTGTGGTCTTATGGCAAAGCTTTGGCCAATAGCAAGCAAGTCAAAGAATTATAATTCCTAAAGTAACGTTGTTTCTAAGAGAAGTATCTTTAAATGGAGGAGGTGTGCTCTTATTTACCGCCTCCTGGATCATTGGAACACAGAAGTGATAGGTTGAATGGAAGCAGTAAAACTGGACCAAGACATGAATGCTGTGTGCTGGGAATGAGCAAGCTAAAGAGCAGAGGGGCCTGGGTCTTGATGTCTTCTTACCTGATCTTGACTTTACTAGAGCAACACTTCTATTTTTAAAAAATCTCTACTGTTTGGGATTATCTGTCAGTCACAGCAAAAACTAATCCTAATTGATTGTATCAGACCGTTCCTACTGTGTAACAAACCACCCCAAAACATAGTAACTTTAGATGACAAGCATTTATTTTTTTCTTACAATTTTATAGATTATCTTGGTGGGTCTTCTGGTCCGGACTGGTGTGGTTGATCTCTGGGTCAGTTGGTGGCTCAGTTGGTGGAACTCGATGAACTAGCATTACATCATTCACGTGTCTAGGGGTTGTCTCCACATGGGCTAGGGTGATAGATGTATGCCTCATCACCTAGCAGGCTAGTCTAGACTCATTCATGTAATCGTTGCAGCACTTCCAAGAGCAAAGAGGGAGGAAAATTCCCATTGCACAAGCACTTTTCAAGTTTTTGACTGCATCATCTTTCCTATGGTCCTATTGACTAAAGAAAGTCACAGGACCAAGCTCAGAGTCAATTGGGAGGGAAAAATCCAAAGCTCCAGATACAAGGAGGCATGGACATATTCACAGATTACTTTAACAATCTACCCCACATGGGTAAAAGCAGGACGCTATTTTTAAGAGAGGCAGAACCGTTTTCCTGGGTTAAAACAACTTACTCATGGCAGACTTGGGGCTAACTCCAAATCCAGTTTTTTTTTTTTTTTCTTTTCTTTTCTAAAATAATATAATGTTTAAGACCAGAGGCTCTGAGTTTAGACTTCTTGAGTTCACATCTCAGCTCTAACACTTACTAGATTGGTCAGTCTCCTGGGCTAATTTTCACTCTGCCTCTTCATTCTTCAATCTCCTCCTCTTTATATAAAGATAGGGAGACCACTGGGATGTTATGGGTGTGCAATGAGTTAATGTACGTGAAGTGCTAAAAATTAGTTCTTGGCACATAAATAAGCATGCAAAGTAATAGCTAATGCTATTGTGACCAAGGTACCTGTCCCATCTCTTGCTGTCCCCAGGTCAGATCTGTCCTACCAGAAGACATGGGTAAGTGTGGTTACTAAAACCTGCCAGAAATTTTAGATGCTGACTTCTTCACTTTCTTGTAGAAGCCATTGGCACGAATAGCTATGTGAGTCCTTTTGTGGGAAAACTTTTACCCATATGTGAAGTACTGTTATTTTTACTATTAGAGCCCATGCCTCTGGGATTGCCTTCAGGTTTAGATTCTAGTTAAAGCAGAAGCTGACCATCACTCCAGGACCTATCTGGCTGTAAGGATATGCCCAGGGGTCTCCCCTATGAAGCTTTCTTGTTGTCTCCATTGCCTGGTGGGTGATGGTGAAAGCATAGATGGCTAGAAGCTCAGTCAGTGGCTGCGTAACATCTCTCAACTTTGCAGCATTGCCTTGGAAAAAAAAAAAGGATGAAATGGATCTAACTGTAGGTAATTAATTCTCCTGGTGTTTTTCGGTATGTGCATCTGCTTCAGTGGCTACATTTGTTAATATCAAGCGACAGGGATTTCTTTTGGAGCAATTGTAATAGAAATAAAAAAAAAATAGAAAAAGAACATTTTTGAACACTAACTTGGCTACCCTAAATCTCTGGCCTGTTTGGTATGTAAAACCTTTCATCCAGCATGCATTTTTTATTAAAGGATTGAAAACCCAAGAAATAAAACATGGGGTGCAAGCAGCACATCATTATGCACAAGATGGAGCTGCCCAGGCAACTGGAATCAAGCAGCCAGTTCCTGGAGAGCAGGGCAATTCTGGGGAGCACAGAATCAGAAGCCCTGGGGATGGCCAGGTGTCCAGGAGGATTAGCTGAGCTCAGAAAGAGCCTATGACATGCTGAACAGTGCTTAGCTTCTGAGTAAGGATGTAAAGAATAAGAGAAATGTTCACCATTACCCAGGACTCAAAACCAGCCCACCATACCTATAGCTGGTGGGCAACTGAATTTCTGCAACCATCACCTTAGTCTAAGCCATCAGTTTCTACAGTCAAGGTCATGTTCTAAAATAGATGCATGTGTGTGTATAACTGAATCACTTTGCTGTACCCTTGAGATCTCCTGGAGAAGGGAATGGCAACCCACTCCAGTATTCTTGCCTGGTGAATTCCATGGACAGAGTAGCCTGGAGGGCTACAATCCATGGGGTTGCAAAGAGTTGGACACAACTGAACAATTAACACTTTCATTTACTTTCACTGAAATTAACACAACATTGTTAATCAGCTATGCTTCAATATAAAATGAAAAATTTTAAAGCTAAAATCTAAAGAGAAACAAACCCAGAACATGTAGAATGGCTCAGATATTCTCAAAACTTATTTCTCACTCACGGAAATTGGTGTTCCTGGTGGTAGACAACTCTCCTCCTGGTGACCATTCAGTGTTCTGATCTTGTATGAGCTGTGACCTCACCTGTTCGGAATATGGCTTCCAAGGTTCACATATGCCGGGAGGATAATGCATGGGAGGGTTCTATGAGTCAAGTCTGGCTGGGGCTATGTTATTTATGCTCACATTTCATTGGTTAACACTCAGCCACCTGGTCACACCTAATTGTTAGAGTCTGGAAACATTGTCCTACTGTATTTTTCTGACCCATATCACCTCCCTCCCCCTACAAAGAGGTAATAGTTTTGGCAGATCTAGAGACAATCTTCTTCACTTCTTAATTGCATTATGTGTACTTTTTCCCAAGAAAATCCGTTCTATGCAGTGAGTGGTCAGTTCAGTTCTTAACTTCAAGGATTTCCTATTGCAACAATAATAAAACCCAACTTGCTTCTCTTGCCCTCCAAACCATGCATGGTTGAGAACATGCCTGCATCTCAGACCCCATCTCATGCCCTCTTGGCCTCAAAGCAGCTGGCTGCTCTAACTCCATATGGGTCCTGAAACAACAGAACTTTTTCCTGTCTGGATAGATTTTTTTAAGTTTAATATATTTTCTTAATTTTTTTCAGTTTGAGGACATGTAATTAACTAAAAACTGTATATATTTAAGGTATATAATGTGATGATTTGATACCCGTGAATGTTTTGAAATGATTATCACAATGAAGCTAATCAACACACCCACCACCTAACATGTTGCCATTTGTGTATGTGATGAGAGCACTTAAGATATTCTTTCTTAGCAAATTTCAAGTATACATTATTATAAATGATAATTATCATGTTGTATGTTAGATTCCCAGAACTTAACAATTTTGTAACTGAAAAGTTTTTACTTTTTGATCAGCATCTCTTTATTTCCCCCACTTCCCCAGACCTGGTGGTCTTCACTTCTATGAGCTCAACCTTTTTAGATTCGATCATATAAATCAGATCACACAGTATTGACTTCCATGTCTGAGATTATTTCACTTAGCATTATGTCCTCCAGGTTTAGTCATGTTGTTGAAAATGTAGGAATTCTTCATTTTTTTTATGACCGAATTTAACACACATATATACTTGTTATTTATCCATTCATCCTTTGATGGACAATTAAGTCATTTCCATATCTTGTCAATAATGCTACATTGAACATGAGGGTGCAGATATCACTTTGAAACACTGATTTTATTTGTTTTGTATATAGACTCAGAAGTGGGATTTCTGAATCCTACAGTAATTTTATTTTTAATTTTTTAAGGAACTTCATAGTGTTTCAGTTTTCCATGGTGTCTGTACAAATTTACATTACCACCAACAGTGTGCAAGAATTCCCCTTTCTCTATAACTTTCTCAACACTTCTCTTTGTTTTTTCCTATTTTCTTTTGGCATAGAACATTCTTCTCCTAGGGTGTCCATCTTTTTATACATACTAGTGTAGACAAAATATCACTCCCTAAGAGACACTCTCCTGAACATCCTAAGATAGCTCCTCTGTTTATTACTTCTCATTACATTATTTACATCTTCTTTATAGACTTATGACACTTGGAAGTGATTTGGGTCATTTATGTGTTTAACTGCTTACTGTCTATTCTCCACTAGACAAAGAGCAAGGACACTTTTTCATAAAGAGCCAAGTAAGCATATTTGACTGTGGATCACACAGAGTCAATCACAGTGACTCACCTCTGCTGTTGTAGTGGAAAAGAGCCATAGATGATATATATACACGTGAATGTGCACGGCTGAAAGTGAAAGTGTTAGTCACTTAGTCGTGTCTGACTCTTTGTGACCCCCATGGACTGTAGCCTGCCAGACTCTTCTTGTCCGTGGGATTCTCCAGGCAAGAATGCTGGAGTGGGTTGCCATTCCCTTCTCCAGGGGATCTTCCCGACCCAGGGATTGAACCGGGGTTCCTGTGTTGAAGGCAGATTCTTTACCTTGTGTGGCTGTTTCCCAGTAAAATGTTATTTAAAGAAACAGCTGTTGGCACAGACTCTCCTTTAGTGGTCCTTGCACTGGAACCACAGGTCCATGCGGACAGGGACCTTCTCTGTTTTACTCATGTTCATCATCAGTGCTTAGCATGGAGATTGGCACAGAGTAGGAACCTACCCATGTTCCCAGTAGGAACCCCCACATCCAAAGATTTTGACTTGGCCATAAGTCCAATATTGAGGGGAAAATAACAAATATGGAGGGACTCCTGTCTCCCAAACTTAGAGATATTTGGTGTGGCACACACTGTAGGTTGGTTCATTCCTATTCCCATTTCAAATCCTTTCTCACATGCCTTCCAGAGCCAGAGGTAGGTAAGCAACCATCTTGATCTTTCTAGTCACTTTTCATTTAGGATGAATAGTGCTGGTCAATGGTACTTTAGCAGAATTCTACTGAGCTGGGCTTCTGAAAAGGCATTTGCTTTCTTGAGGAAAAGAAATAGACTTGATCAGGCATCTTTTTCTTTTAGTCCTTCTTTCTGGTTGTGTTGAAGATGTGATGCTAAGAGATATGGCAGCCAGCTTGTGGACATAAGATCGGAACCTGGTACAAAGGATGATGGGCTTCCCTGATGGCTCAGAGGTAGAAAAAAAAACCCCACCTGCCAATGCAGGAGACACAGGAGATGTGAGTTTAATCCCTGGGTTGGGAAGATTTCCTGGAGAAGGAAATGGCAACCCACTCCAGTATTCTTGCCTGGGAAATCTCATGGACAGAGCTTGGCGGGCTACAGTCCATGGGGTCACAAAAGAGTCACACACGACTTCGAGACGGACAACAGCCAAGGATGACAGGAGACACAAAGGTTTAGTCTTCAATGCCATTGAGTGGCTACACCAGCCCTTGAGTGCTCAGTGGGTTTCCTGTTTATTAAGGCAACTCAAGCCCTTACTTGTTTAAGTTACTGGGAGCTGGGTTTTCTCTTGCTTGGAGCTGAGTACATCCCTTACTGATATGCTTGATAACTGTTATTATGCCAATAGCCCCTCTCCCCCACCCTTTTTTCTCCCTGGCAAAAGCATTGTTTCTTTAATCACCTCTGTTCCTTTTCTGACTGTTCTCTTATTTGTCACCTGCTCAAGTTCCCAGCATAATTTGGGAGGAAGTAACTGCAACACTGTTCAGTCTTAGAAGATGTAACCCTGCTAAGGGCACCAAACAGATTTGGTACCATGGACAGTAATGTCCGCTGCCATCTTGTCCTGTTTTTGCATAGCCTGTGAGTACTTAAACTCTTGTTCCTCTGAATCTAGGTTGATTCTGATGGCATCCTTTGCAACCACCTCAGAAAATTTCAGCCCTGTTGGACTCCACCCCTACCTGGGGGATGCATATATGCTTCTTTGGCCAGGTCTCAGCCTGCTTTATAAAAGTGAGGGAGGTATGTGATTCTTAGAAGGATCACTTAAAAATAAGCCACTTTGACAGCTTTATTAGAAATTTTCCTCAATAGAATAGTCAGTTACTATGAAGTCTGAGATTTCATCAAGTCATTTATTAACTTATGAATTCAACAGACATTTGTTGGACACTTATGTGTGTGCATCTGCTCCATATACTTGATGCTGGGGATATAAAAATGCAGAAGTTATTCCTAGCCTAGAGTTGCTTATAGCTGAGAGCAGGTGAGAGACACACAGATTGTTCCAATAAGACAGGGTAAGGGCTATGAAGGAGATACTGAAAAGACTCCAGGAAGAAAGAGGAAGAGTAGTTAACTCTGCCTGGCAATTTGGGGATGGAGTTATGGCTCGATTTGAAATGGACTCAAATATAAATCCACTTTTAATATGGGCAGTTAAATGGGGTCATTCCAGGCAGATGAAACAGCATGTGCTGAAATCCAAAGATGTGAGTGAGAAAGGAGTATCCAGGGATGTGTGAGGAGGCTGGTAGGAACATAGTATGCGTTTCTGGGAGGTGCTGGAAGGACCATTGACTTTGGATGGGGCCTGAGAAGACAGTAGGAGCTGGGCCAGGCTGGAGAATTTGGACCTCATCCACAGACACAGATGCATCCTGAGCAAATAGCCCTGGAACATAAATAACACGGAGGGAGTGCTCCCTCTCCCCACTCACAATATCAGTTTAAGTATAAACACAACACCAGGAAAATGAGTCTCTAGAGGTAATCGAGTTTGTACTTATTGTACTATGGGCATCGCCAATGTAATCACTGACTTTCAATTCACAAATCCCATTTGTTGTTCCCTTTCCTCTAAGACAACAATATATAATGTTTTCTACTTACCCTCGGAAGCATAAACAAATCACTTTCCCTCATATTGGCCTTTCACAGATGGGAGCGTTATTGGATATGAGGGTGTTTAGGTAGCAGTATAAGGATTGATTGTGTGTGAGAAATCACAGTGTGCTTTGGAACTGTCTCACACACACATGCACGCACGCACGCACGCATGCATACACCCCTATCTTATAGGGATTGCCAGTGCATGAAACTTCCTGCCAGTGATGCTCCTGGGACAACTCTGGTAGAGAATGTATTGAGTAGGGCAATGCCTGAGACCCCGCGAGAAACCAGAGGGTGTTTTACACAGCTCAGAAAGCTCCCTTCTTTTCTGCTACCCTTCTCTCCCTTACTTTATGAGGTTGGCTAACCTTGTCCATGAAGTTCAGTCATAGTTTGGGATTTGCTGGCTCAGGATGGCCGTGATGGTTGGGAGAATAGAACTGATGGGCTCTAAAGTGACGTCCTTCCAGGTGGCTAGGATGGTGAGTTTCCAAAGTCATGATTTTAGAATTCTAAGTGCCACTGAACTCCAGGAGGCTGGACTTTGAAGACTCTATAAGCACAGCATGTCAGCAATGGGATGGAGCCAATGAAAGCAAAGTCTTTGGCCTCTTGATTTATGGTCATCACAGAGAAAGAACTATCCCAATGGTTAGACATCTTACAGAAGTAGTTGTACTTAAAGGCTCTTAGAGAGAAATTAAAGTACTGTTGGCTGACGATGACTAATTCTATACCAGCAGGAGGGTTGCTGATGCTCCAACACTAAGTCAGAAATCCTACTGGCAGTTGGAATGATTGGGAGCCAGCTAGGGGTGGTGATGAGCAAATACTGATTTTGTGGGTTTTATTTTTCAGCTGTCACCTCCTGTATTTGCCATGATTCTTGTTCTTCTCGACTCTGTGCCCTTAAGGGGAGATACCAACTAGTTTCTCTTGGAAATAGATTCTGTAGCAATCATTATAAATTGTGGGCACTTGCAGGTGTGGAACATTGAACCAGGAGCTCTTTCTGCATAAGTTCATGATGTTGTCATGGAAAGGATATCAGCGAAGGAGAATTAAAATTTCAAAGTCTACCACTAAGACTTTGTATGGCCTGAGACCAGCCACTTTTTATCTCTGGGCTTCAGTGTCTCATCTGTAGATTGAAAGTGTTGAACTGGATCATGGTGGCCAACTTAGATACCAGCAGAGGACAAAGGGAAACAGCAGTGAAGAAGGCTGATCGCATGAGCTGTCTGTTGTGTGAGATGGTGGGAGTGGGGGAGTACAGCACATAGGAGAATGCGGACAGCCCTGTCTCAGCGCCAGCTCATTGTCTCCATGCAGGAATGCAGGCCCAGAGTTCAGACAGCTTCTGTTTTTTCAAAAGAGTCTAGTAATCTAGATTTTAAGAGAAATATTCACATTTTAAAATATCATCATAAGATTGTTCGAAACACTAAGAAAACCAGGTGCATACTAAGTCACTTCAGTCATGCCCGGCTCTTTGTGACCCCATGGACTGTAGCCTGCCAGGCTCCTCCATCCATGGAATTCTCCAGGCAAAAATACTGGGATGGGTTGCCATGTCCTTTTCCAGGGGATCTTCTCAATTCAGGGATCAAACCCGCGTCTCCTGTGTTTCCTGCATTGGTAGATGGATTATTTAACCACCAGTACCACTTGGGAAGCCCCAAGTAAATCATATATAATCTCATCCACTGACCAGATTTCAACCCAGAGGCCCCTAGTTTGCATCTTCTAGACCAGAGGTCCTCAACCTTTTGGGCACAAGGGACCAATTTCCTGGAAAACAATTTTTCCACAGATTGGGGTGGAGGAGGATGGTTTCAAGATGATTCAAGAGCATTACATTTATTATGCTCTTTATTTCTATTATTTTTAGATACATCACTATATCTACAGCACTGTGATAATGCAGTAATATGAGGGATGGTGAGTGGCTATGGGGAGTAAGTACAGATGAAGCTTCACTTGCTCACCCATCATTCATCTGCTGAGTGGCCCAGTTGCTGTGGTACTAGTCTGTGGCCTGGGGGTTGAGGATCCCTGCTCTAGACTGGCTGGCCTGACTTCTAAGTCTATTCTTCAGTGGTCCCATAATAGTACTTTGCCATGGATGGACTTCCCACCAAGAGCTTTGGTCATCCTTCTGAGGTTGTTTAAAAAATAATCTCTGTTGTTTAGCTGAGTGGTTGAGCAAGTCACTTCATCTCTCTTTCATACAGTGGAAAACAATGAGATCTATCTCACGGGGCTGCTGCAAGGATGATAGCAACTGATGTATCTAAACTGTCCTCCTCAGAGTGTTAGCAATGAGTTATCGCTCCTTGTCTTCTTCAACCCCTTCTCTTTTGAATTTCATTTACCCATTTGACCACTCAGTACATAATAATTAGGCACTTACTGTAGGAAGACGCATGATGCCAGATGCTAGAAATTCAGTAGTGGACAACCTAGACAGACTCTCGGAGCTCCTGCTAAACTCAACTTCGAGTAGTTGCTATTTAATGCTAATTAGGTACCAAATGGCCTGCTTAGTGCTGTAGAGGCATTAACCCTTTAATGCTTGTAACGACCAAAGAGGATATCTACTTTTATTCCCACTTTACAGAATAGAAAAACATAAGACCAGAAAAGAGAAATTACTTACTCCAGATTTTTGTTGTTCAGTTGCTAAGTCATGTCCGCCTTTGTGACCCCATGGACTGCAGCACACCAGGCCTCCCTGTCCCTCACCATCTCCTGGAGTTTTCCCAAGTTCATTGCCATTGAATTGGTGATGTCATCCAACCATCTCATCCTCTGTCACCCTCTTCTCCTCTTTCCTTCAATCTTTCCCAGCATCAGGGTCTTTTCCAAAGAGTTGGCTGTTAGCATCAGGTTGCCAAAGTATTAGAGCTGGGTCTGGAAGCTAGTTCTGTCTGACCTGAAGCAGAAACAGCATGTAAGCTGAAATCTGAAAGTTTGGGGCCTCTGGTGTGAGGGTGTTATGTGGACACCTACAGGGATGACTGAGATGGCAGAATCTCTGCCAGATGCAAAACATCTTTCTGGGCCTTCTCCACTTTCCACCTCTCATGTGAAAGCTCTTGGTGCTTGAAAATCATAAATGATCTACTGAAAGGAGATCATCTGGAGGCAGCGAAAAGAAAGGGCCATCCTTTACTGAGGCATCAGGACAGAAGTGTGTGTGTGCATGCCAAGTTGCTTCTTGGGTCCAACTCTTTGCAACCCCATGAACGGTAGCCTGCCAGACTCCTCTGTCCATGGGGATTCTCCAGGCAAGAATACTGGAGTGGGTTGCCATGCTCTCCACCAGGGGATCTTCTTGACCCAGGGATCAAACACACTTCTTTTACATCTCCTGCACTGGCAGGCAGGCTCTTTACCACTAGAGTCACCTGGGAAACCACAGGACAGAGGTAATCTTCTGGAAAACAGGGTGACGCATGATCTTCCAACACTCTGCTTGTGCCTCTTGAAGAATTTATTCTTTGGGGCCAGTGGTTCTATGTGAAAAGCTCTGGGTCAAGTGATGGGGAAAAGAGAGCAGGATTGTCTAGTGGTTAAGCCAGAGCCTCTGGCATTGAGCCACCTATACAGTGGCTCAGATGGTAAAGAATCCACCTGCAAGGCAGGAGACCCAGGTTCAATCCTTGGGTTGGGTAGATCCACTGGAGAAGGGAATGGCTACTTACTTGAGTACTCTTGCCTAGAGAATTTCATGGACAGAAGAGCCTGGCAGTTGTAAAGACTCAGACATGACTGAGCAACTAACACTCTGGTGTTAGACTGCTGAGGTCTGGTGAGGACTTGATTTTTTTCCTGCCTCGGTTTCCCCACCTGCAAAATGGACTTGACTATTGTAGTGTTTATTGCTTGTTTTTATTTTTGGCTGTGTTGGGTCTTTGTTGTGGCACGTGGGATCTTCGTGCCAGATGTTTCTTGCAGGACTTGGGTTTCTCATTGCTGTGGCTTCTGTTGTTGCAGAGCCTGGCACACAGCCTGTCTAGTTGAGGTGCTTGGGCTCAGTAGTTGTGCTGCAAGGGCTTAGTTGCTCCACAGCATGTGGGATCTTAGTTCCCTGACCAGGGATGGGATCCACGTTCCCTGAACTGGATGCTTGACTGCCAGATCATCAGAGAAGTCCCAGGCTTATCTCTTAGGCTAGTTGGGGTGGTTACATGAGATAATGACATGGACGGCTGAGCAGGGAGCCTCCACCTGATGGATGCTCAGGAGCTATTTGCTGATTAAGGAATTTAGAAAACCCCAAATCAAATGCATCTCCCCTTGTTCAGCAATGTGCTTTGAGTACCTCTTATATGTTACATGCACATAAACAGTGATTATCTCATTTAATCCCCTCTGTAACCTTGCCAGATAAGAGTTCTTAAGCTGTTTTTCACAGATGAGCTCTCAGCATCATTGACATTGTCCAGCTTTATTCTCTCAAGGGGCAGGCAGGTGTCATGAGCACCCCCCCACCCCCACCCCTGCTGTCTCATGGCCCTCTTCTGCCTGGAATGGTTTTACTGCAGATAGTCACAGGATATACTCTTTTTAAAAATTTTTAATTAGTTAATTAATTTTTGACTGTGCTGGATCTTTGTTGCAGTGCTTGGACTTCTCATTGCTGTGGCTTCTCTTGTCGCAGAGCATGGGTTCTAGGCACACAGGCTTCAGTAGTTGCAGCACATGGGCTCTAAAGCGCCAGCTTGGTAGTTGTGGTACTTGGGCTTTGTTGTCCCAAGGCGTGTGGGATCTTCCCAAACCAGGGATTGAACTCATGTCCCCGGCATGGGCAGGCAAATTCTCAACTACTGGACCACCAGGGAAGTCCCAGGATACACTCTTGATTCCTTAGATTTCTGCTCAAAAGTCACATCCTTCTAGAAGCCATCTACAAGACCTCTTCTTGTAATAGAGCACGTGTTACCCCTTAGTCCTCTTATGCTGATTTGTTTTTCTTCATAACACCTCAAAATAGCTGATATTTTATCTATCTGTTGATCAATAGGCCAGTCTTATTTATTTCTCTGTATCTATCATTCATCAGTCTTATCTATCCTATCTATGTATTCTCTCTGTCTATCTACCTATCATCTTTTATTTGACTTCATCACTAGAACTGAAGTTTGGTGAAGGCAGGAACTTTGTCATGCTTATCCAGTGCCACTCGGTGCTTACGTGTCAATAAATAGCTGCTCAATAAATTAATTGTTACATACATGGGTAAATGGAGAGATGAACGGATAGATGGGAGAATAGATGAATGATTGGATGAGATGAATGGGTGAAAGGATAGACGGATAGATGGGTGGAAGGCAGAGTGGGTGAACTGATGGATGAAAAGAACATGGGATTTTGACTCAGATGGACCCTGAACCACCTGAAACCCTGACTGTGTCTGTCACTTGCTCCTGCTCTATGCATCCCATTTTCACTGTATTTGTTGGCATCATTTTGCTGTTGTTTAGTCACTAAGTCATGTACAACTCTCCATGGACTGTAGCCCTCTAGGAAACTCTGTCCATGGGATTATCCCGGCAAGAATACTGGAGTGGGTTGCCCTTGCCTTCTCTGGCATCACGTTGAGTATTGTTAAATCATTAAGCAAGTAGAATGCCCTATTATTTCATGTAGCACATCTTTTCTGGTGTTGTGAAAACTGTTCTGAGAAACTAGAGTTTGCAGAGTGGCTAAAAGTCAATCTTTCACCCCAGGCTTCAAGTAGAGCAGCCCCTTTTGAACCTGTCCTAAACATACAAACTCTCCATGAGATTTCAGCTGATTAAGGAAGGTAAAGTTTTATAAAATGAAACACACTCTGATATCCAAATATGATCTATTTCTTTCATTTTCTGGGTAATGAAATTGTCCCAGATAAATGAATTTACTTCCCTCAAAGTCTCATAGGGATTAATGTCATGATCAAGACCTGACTTAAATATAACTCCAAGCCCAACTGTCTTTCCATGGAATAAGTCTCTCATTCATTTATTCAATCACATTATGCACATTTATTAGACACCTACTCTACCATGGACCCAAATCTCATATCTCAGTCTAGGTGTTGGGGATAGAGATGGACCAGGCAGGGAATTTTCCTGCACTCTTAGAATAGCCCTCTAACAAATAATATTAAACCAGATAGTTTGAATACTAAACCAAGGAAAGTCAGAGAGAGTTATGGAGAAGGATGGTGATGATGGTAGGAGTTCCATGAGCCCATTCTGAAGATATCTACTCCAAACGGACATAGCTCAGCAGACCTTTCTTAGTGAGAAAAGAGGGTTTCCCTGGTAGCTCAGCTGGTAAAGAATCCACCTGCAATGCAGGAGATCCTGGTTCTATTGCTGGGTTGGGAAGACCCGCTGGAGAAGGGATAGGCTACCCACTCCAGTATTCTTGGGCTTCCTTGGTGGCTCTGCTGGTAAAGAATCTGCCTGTGATGTGGGACACCATGGTTTGATCCCTGGATTGGGAAGATCCTCTGGAGAAGGGAAAGGCTACTCACTCCAATATTCTGGCCTGGAGAATTCCCTGGACTGTGTAGTCCTGGGGTCGCAAAGAGTCAGACACAACTGAGCCACTTTCACTTTCTTTCTTTCAGGATAAAAATAATTTGCCTAACCCCCTCACCCCCAAACTCCTACTCATTCCCTTTCCTCTCCCCATCTAGATCTACAAAGCCTTTCAGCAAACCCATTCTCAGGCACTCAGGCTGATCAAAGTGGCACATGCCACTTTATTGTCTGATAAGCCCAGGATCGGACTTGATGGACCCAGTGACATGTATGTTTTACTGTTCAGTCATCCCAAGATGATTTTTATTAGCCTCACAGCCCAGTTTCCTGATTCTAGACTCTTTCATGTGATTTTATGCTTGGATGAAGCAACAGTAAATTAAGCTGGAAAACACACATATATGTGGACACACAGAACAAAAAGCCTCACTATTCAGGATGAGTCAGTGGTTCAGATGCAACTGGGGAGCCTTTGAACAAGTTTTCCATTGGTAGGAGTGATAATAAAGATGTAAGAGAGATTATGGGAGAATAACACACTGCTCATTGGAACAGTATTCTGGGTGAGCTGCTGGCACCATCATTTGGAGCACCTTGAAGCAAACTGTTATAGAAAATGAGAAATGCAGCTGATTCTGTATCTTCCTAGATCATATTGGAGATGTCTGATTTTTTTCATTAAAAATTTTTCATTTATTTTATATTGGAGTATAGTTGATTAACAATGTTGTGTTAGTTTCAGGAGTACAGCAAGGTGATTTAGCCAAACAAATGCAGGTATCTAGGACTTCCCAGCTGGCTCAGTGAGTAAAGAATCTGCCTGCAATGCAGATGAAGGCATCTTCATCAGGAGATGAAGGCAGATGCAAGTTCGATCCCTCGGTTAGGAAAATCCCCTGGAGAAGGGCATGGCAAGCCACTCCAGTATTCTTGCCTGGAAAATCCCATGAACAAAGGAGCCTGGTGGGCTACAGTCCACAGTCGCCAACAGTCAGACCTGACTGAAGCGACTGAGCACACATACATACATGTATCTGTTCTTTTTCAAAGTCTTTTCCCATTCAGGTTATTACAAAGCACTGAACAGAATTCCCTGTCTATACAGTCAGTTCTTGTTGGTTATCTCTTTTAAATATAGCAGTGTACACATGTCAATCCCCAAATCCCAATGCCTTCTCCCCACCCTTCCTGCCCTAGTAAGCATAAGTTTGTTCTCTAAGTCTATGAGTGTTTCTGTTTTGTAAATAAGTTAATTTGTATCTTTTTTTTTTAGTTTCTGCATATAAGTGATATCATAGGATGTTTCTTTCTCTGTCTGACTTACTTCACTTAGCATGATAATCTTCAGGTCCTTTCATGTTGCTGCAAATGGCATTATTTCATTTTTTTAATGATTGAGTAATAGTCCAGTGTTTATATGTACCATATATTCTTTATCCAGTCATCTGTTGATGGACAGTTAGCTTGCTTCCACATGTTGGTTATTGTCAGCAGAATCGCAATAAACATTGGATGCATGTATCCTTTTGAGTCATGTTTCTCTATGGATATATGCCTAGGAGTGGGATGGCTGGATCATATGGTAGCTCTATTTTCAGTTTTGTAGGATCTCCATACTGTACTCTGTAGTCACTGTATGGATTTATATTCCCACTAACAGTGTAGGAGGGATCATTTTTCTCCACATTCTCTCCAGCATTTATTGTTTGTAGACTTTTTGATGATGGTCGTTCTGACTGGGTGGCATTAGTGTTGAACCTGCCTGCCAATGCAGGAGTCGTAAGAGATGTGGGTTAGATCCCTGGGTCAGGAAGATCCCCTGGAGAAGGAAATGGCAACTCACTTCAGGATTCTTGCCTAGAGAATCCCACGGGCAGAGGAAACTGGTGGGCTATAGTCCATGGGGTCACAAAGAGTTGGACACAACTGAAGCGACTTAGCATGCATTCCTACTGGTGTGAGGTAGTAGTTTTGTAGTTGCATCTTTGTAACTGCATTTTGTAGTTGCATCATTGTAGTTTTGATTTGCATTTCTCTAATAATTAGCGATGTTGAGCATCTTTCATGTGTTTGTTGGCCATCTGTATGTCTTGTTTAAAGAAATGTCTGTTTATGTTTGATACCCACGGAATACCGGTCTTCTGAGATTCAATTGTTCAAGAACGTGATACATCATAATACATAATGCAGGGAGCACTAATTAAGCACCTTCTGTGTACATAGATGCCCAGTGAAAAGGAAGGAAAAGATGATTTCCACTGCTGAAAACTTATTTGGAACAAGTGCCATCATGGAATTAGAATGATTTGGGGTGTGGCTGCAAGATGGGGGTGCTGGTGCAAGACCTCCATGCAAAGGTGCCCAGAGTGGTGGTCAGACCCTTGCCCTTCATCACTCCAGCCCCAGCCTACCCCTGTTCTGGAGCCACTGCCTCAGCAAATAGTGGTTTCTCTATGCTTCCACCTGGGTGCAGCCTCTGAACACTGGCTATGCTTCAAACATATCTCACTGTATTGGGTTCTCAGCTGTTGCGACAGACACTGAACTCCAAGGAACTGAGGCCCAAGATTCTTCACATACAGCATTTCTATTCTTCAGGTACAGATGAATCCAGGAGCTCAAATAATGCCATCTGGGCTCTGTCTTTTGTATTTCATTGCCTTCACTTTCAGGAAAGCTCTTCCCAGTGGGGGATTGGGCGTGGGTACTGGCAGCTTCAGATCTGTATCTCCCCAGTTCAACAACTCCCAAGGGAAAGAAACCTGCCATCTTTATATTATTAGAGTAAGACCCTGGGACTAAATCTCATTGGACCAATCTGAGTCACATGCCTTTTCTTGAACCAATCACTGTGGCCAGAGGGATGAAATATTCTGATTGGTCAAAGCTGAAGATGGATCCGTCCTGAAGCTGGATGTTGAGGTCAGCCAGTCCCACGCCATATGAAGTCACAGTGGGTTGTGGGTAGTTCTGTAAAGTGAAACTCAGGTAGTGTTACTCAAAGAAGGGGAAACAGATCCTAGAAGGGCAAAAATGCTCAGTGCTCAATTCACTGTCTCATAACACGTCACATGTCCTGCCTCGTGTTATGGCTCTTCTGCTTATCTGCCCTCCCGGCTGAAAGCTTCTTCATGCCAAAACTGACATCTGTTTCAGCGTCTCTTGCTTGACCCTGGGGTGTGCCTTTCACATGACAGGTGCTCAATAAATGGGACTCTAATGGAATAATATATACCCAAGCTCTTCTTTTACTTTGTTTGGTGTAATGACTTTAAGAATCCCTGTGTGGAAGGAAATGCTCATTTCAGCACTCCTTTCCAACAAATACATCTTCATGTAAAAGGCAGAGCTTTCAGAGCTCGTGTAGTCCCTGGTTTTTATGATTAACAAATAAAGTTGAACAAAATTAATGAACGTGTCAAAATTTCTGAGACTTTGACGACTCAGACTCATTGGGTAAATGTTTCCATTGAATGAAACAGATTTATCTTTCCATTGTTCATAACTGTAGGTCATTTAATAGATGAGGCAGCCTGAGGCTACTGTGGAGACTGAATACTGAAGTGGGGAGAGTGGGAGGATAGAAAAGGTTTTCTAGGCATTCGGGAAGTTTGCAGCCCCAGATGTTTAAAGTAAGATGTAGGAGTCAAGATAGTTTTTCTTATACGGATTTAGACTCCGCTTAGGATAACTTAAGTCAGATGAAAGGGTCTGAAAGTGAAAGTGTTAGTCGCTCAGTTGTGTCCAATCCTTTGTGACCCTTTAGACTGTAGCCCACCAGACTCCTCTATGTGTGGGATTCTCCAGGCAAGAATACTGGAGTGGGTTGCCATTCCTTTTTCAAGGGGATCTTCCTGACCAGGGATCAAACCTGGGTCTCCTGCATTGCAGGCGGATTGTTCACTGTCTGAGCCACCAGGGAAGTCTTAAAAGGGTCTTGTCCAGGTATAAAGAGATTTGTTTCCTTAGAGGGATCACCAGTGGGTTAAAGAGAAAATCAAATCCTATTTGAGGATTGTATAGCTGATTTACAATGTTGTGTTCATTTTTTTGGTACAGCAGTGATTCAGTCGTATATGTGTATATATATACATATATATATATATATATGTTTGTTTTTCATATTCCTTTCCATTATGGTTTATCACAGGATGTTGAACATACTTCCCTGTGCTAAACAGTAGGACCTGGTTGTTTATCTATCCTATATAGTATCCTTTCCATCTGCTAACCCCAAACTCCCAACCCATCCCTCCCCTTTTGATAACCGCAGTCTGTTCTCTGTGTTTGTGAGCCTGCTTCTGTTTCATAGATAAGTTCATTTGGTTCACATTTTAGATTCCACATATAAGTGATATATGGCATTTGTCTCTCCCTTTCTGTCTTATTGCTACTTCACTTAGTATGATAATCTCTAGGTCCATCCGTGTTGCTGCAAATAGCATTATTTCACTATTTTGTATGGCCGAGTAGTATTCTTTTCTGTGTGTATCTGTGTGTGTGTGTATACTACATCTTCTTTAGCCATTCATCTGCAGATGGCCATTTAGGTTGTTTACATGTCTTGGCCATTGTGAATAGTGCTGCTATGAACTTATCGATGGATGTATCTTTTTTTGAACTATAGTTTTGTCCAAATATACGCCCAGGAGTGGAATTGCTGAGTCAAGGATAGCTCATACATTCAAGCAGTGGGATAAATACATACGAGTTACATAAGAAGCTTGTCAAAAATACATATTTCTGGGCCCACTCTTGAGATTCTGATTCAATATGTTTGTTGGGTAGGAATGCAGAAATCTGGTGAAGCCAGATGTGGGAACCTCTGTATCAGGGATG
The DNA here is from genome assembly GCF_019320065.1 of Cervus canadensis. Lineage (NCBI taxonomy): Eukaryota > Metazoa > Chordata > Mammalia > Artiodactyla > Cervidae > Cervus > Cervus canadensis. The sequence continues at coordinate 18,250,357 of NC_057417.1, read as the reverse complement.
CTGCTGACCTGTACCTGCAGTGCATGTGGGTAGAGCTGGGTGTCCAGAGTTGGCCAGATTGGAGTGAGAATCTCAGATTTGCTCCTACTGGCTTGGCAGCCTTGGGTGATGAGAACCAATTCAATTCAATTCTCTGATGCTTGGAAAAAAGTGAAGATGAGCACCACCCTGACCTCTCAGGGTTGCGTGAGGATAAAAACAGGTACAGCACACAGCAGAGTGCCTGGGCTCTGTGATGCCCACAGGACCAATGACGATGACATTCTGCAAGTGTTATGCCAGAGACATAGGGGTCACTGTGTCCATGCTAGGTCGCTTCAGTCATATCCGACTCTTTGCGACCCCATCGGCTGTAGCCCGCCAGGTCCTTTTGTCTATGGGATTCTCCAGGCAAGAATACTGGACTGGATTGCCATGCTCTGCTCCAGGGGATCTTCCTGACCCAGGGATCGAACCAGTGTCTCTTACGTCTCCTGCGTTGGCAGGAGAGTTCTTTACCACTAGCGCCACCAAGGGGCCACTAGTACACATCTCAATGTAAACAAACCTCTGCAAGAGAAATTAATTAGCAATCACATCTTAATACTACTACTTCTACTAATAACAGCAAGAGTTTATATAGTGCCGCATGCTAGAACTAGTTAAGTGCTGTCTAGCTATTTTTTTAAATGGGAGGATAATTGCTGTTCAACTATTAACCCGGTTTATTCTTACAACCATCCCATGAGATAGGAGCTGTTGTTATTTCCATCATATAGATGAGGAAACTGAGGCACATGGAGATGAAGTAACTCCCTTTGCAGACGACATCTCCCTTGGAGCCATGTGGGTTGCAAGAAAACAATACTGTCCAAAGAAACTGTCATTTGATTTAGCAGAACTGGGTAGGAGCGCAGTTCTTGGGAGCAAACTTGCAGTGTGAAATAAATCCAATATAGTTGCCTGTGTAGTTGGGCATTTCCAGTTAGGCTCCCAGTTTCTCAAATCCTTGGGTGTGGCTCTTCTGACAAGGTCTGATTGTTCTGCATATTCAGACCTGTACAGACGGTGACCTTTTAGAGCTGCTTTTGCCCTAGGGTCTTGTCATTTCAGGGGTCAGGTGAAGTTTTCTATCCTTCTTCCTTAATTCTTGCACAAGGTACTGCTTAGACCCTCCCACCCTGAGATTCCCAAGAAGGCAATCTGGCCCAGAGGTGATGACCCAGCTCAGCAGAGTGCATCCCTGCTGGTTTGCAGGACTGGGCTTATCAAAGCACTCCTTGCAAAGGCAGTGCTCAGATTTCCCAGGCAGTCAGAACACCTGTGCTGTTGCATGCACAAGAAAGGCATCTGCTTCCTTGGAAATCAATTACTGGGGCCCATTTAATGAGCTGCTTGCCTCATATCCATTCTGATCAACATGCCTTTGGTCTCCTTCCTCTCCTTTGGCCCACACAGCAGGATCTGGGGAGGGGAGGCAAGTTTCCAGACCCCCGACTAAAGGGTGAGTCTCTCCTCTCCTTCCCCGACTCCTCAGATGCAGAAACCTTGTCAGAGTCTAAAACTCCACCATCATGATTCATTCCTTCGGGCTTGAAGATCATCTTTGATCTTTTGGTATTTTCCTTCTCTACTACTTATTAGACTTCTTGTAAATCTTTAAAAAATTGCATACCTGTTGTAACTAGACAAAAAATGGAAAGAAGTTGAAAAGAAGAAGTCATTAATATCTTCCCTCACTCTTTCTAACTTTCCCTCCAACTCCGGAGAAAACAATACTGGCTATCTAGTTTATGTCTTGACACAGCTTGATTCAAGCTCATAAAACATTTACAAATATGTATACATTTGTAGAATTTTTTTTTGCTAAACTTAGATCATGTTATGTACACTAACCTGTACCTTGCTTTTTTTTTCATTTATTGCACCAGAAATTCCTGCATGTATACAATTAGATCAACACAACTTTTAAAATAACTGCATAGTATTTCACAGTTTGATTTTACGTCATGGATTCAACTATTCTACTGATTGACATTTAGGATGTGTCCAGGGTATTCATGTCCGTATGCTTGACATTAAACAATGCTGTAATAGATATGCTCATGTTTGTTTTTTTTTGTTGTTGTTGTTGTTGTCCAGTTGCTCAGTCATGTCCAACTCTTTGCTACCCCATGGACTGCAGCACCCCGGGCTCCCTGTCCATCACCAACACCCCGAGCTTGCTCAAACTCATGCCCATTTAGTTGGTGATGCCGTTCAACCATCTCATCCTCTGTTGTCCCCTTCTCTTCCTGCCTTCAATCTTTCCCATCATCAGGGTCTTTTCTAGTCAGTCAGTTCTCCATATCAGGTGGCCAAAGTATTGGAGCTTCAGCATCAGTCTTTCCAATGACTATTCAGGACTGATTTCCTTTAGGATTGACTGGTTTGACCTCCTTGCAGTCCAAGGGACTTTCAAGAGTCTTCTCCAACACCACAGTTCAAAAACATTGATTCTTCAGGCTCAGCCTTCTTTATTTTCCAATGCATAAATCCATACATGATTACTGGAAAAACCATAGCTTTGACTATACCGACATTTGTCGGCCAAGTAATGTCTCTGCTTTTTAACATGCTGTCTAGGTTTGTCATAGTTTTTCTTCCAAAGAGCAAGTGTTTTTGGTAAAAGTAACTCCATGTTTTTGTAGTTACTTTTATTTCTGTAAAGTAGATTATCCTCAATTGAGATTGCTACATCAAAGAGGATATGAATTTTTATTATGATAGCTATTGCCAGACTAATTCCCAAAGAGCAATTAAGATTTCCAAGAAGAATATAGGAATGCTTGTTTCTCCATATACACACTAGCACTATATATTATCAGTCTTTTCTTATTTTTATTAATCTGACTGATGAAAACCAGACTCTCTCTGTTTCACTATGGATTTCTCTGGGTAATAGTTTGTGGACATTTTCGTATAGCTTATTGTATTTTGGCCTTCAAAATTCTCTCAACATGCAATTATTCTTGAAAAGAGTAATTCCTTAATAACTTGATCACAATTACTTGTGAGCTTAGAGTGAGGCCTTACAAGGGGGTGCTTTACAATAGGAAGCAGGAATTTCTGTATTTCAACATCTGTTAGGAACCTGGATTGGGTCAGGTTGTGATGTCATGCTATGGTTTTGTAATATGTTAATGGTAGTGGAAGCTCAGTGTAACTAAAATTTTTTGTTAGGATCCAGCTCCATCTGGTCCAGTGGTATTTGCCGTCACTTAAAAGACTGTGTTTTTAACATAAGTTTAGAGAGGCTATTGAAGGTTAAATTTTTTGGATAGACCCTTCCTGATGCTGGCCCATGATTCAGTTAGCGACTACCCAGTGAGTGACACAGGGGCTTCCCTGGTGACCCAGTTGGTGAAGAATCTGCCTGCAATGCAGGAGACCAGGGTTTGATCCCTTTGTTGGGAAGACCCTTGGAGAAGGGAATGGCTACCCACTCCAGTATTCTTGCCTGGGAAATCCCATGGACAGAAAAGCCTGGTGAGCTGTAATCCATGGGGTCGCAAGAGTTGGACACAACTTAGCAACTAAATCACCAACTAGACTACCACCATCCCATGAGTGACACAGTTCTTGTGGAGTAGCTGTCTAAGTTTTCTTTAATTGAAGAGATACTATGAATGTAGTTTAGAAGATGGTCCCATCACTTGATCTTTCACTTTCCAGAAAAATCTTTCAACAACTACATGATCTGGATGGACCTTTAATATGCACCCAATACATCATTTTTTTTTCTAAAGTTTACTCATTGACTAGGCATTTCTGCCATGTCTATTATGTGCCAAAGACTGAATAAAAACTGAGAGTACAGTGCTGAATAAGACAGCTCTAATGGAACTCAAACTCATGTGGAGAAGGGCAGATAATATACAAGCTGGTTAAAAATTAAATAGGCTCATTTTGAGATAGTGATAAATTCTACAACTGGAAAGATGTAGTAGATCACTATGAAAGGGTAGGTTAGCTTTGGCTCAAATAGAGAAAATATTCTGAAGAGATGATGTTGAGCTAAGATCTGAATAATGAGAAGAAACAAGGTCAAACAGAAATTGGTGGGTGGAATATTCCTGGGTGAGGAAAGAGCATGCATAAACTCTTAAAAGTGGATGAAGATCAGAGACCTCATGGAGCAGAAGAGCTCCTGTATGTCTGGATCCTAGTGGAAAGTTCTGACTCAGATTTAGGCTGGAAAGGTAGGTGGAACCTGCTCACGCAGGGGTTTTTAGAGCATGCTAAGGAGACTGCATGTGTTTTAAACCCTTGGGAGTCACTGAAGGACTTTTATGTATGAGGGGAGGTTAAATCCTTGTATTTCTGGAGGAGCTCAGTAATGGCTCTGTGAAGGATAGACTGTGGGTCGTGCAACTGAGAACAAAACAATAGAGAAGACAGGAGAGAGTTGCTATATTCTAGGTTAGAGATAGTTTGTTTGGATTAGAAGTGCACGGTAGAGAGAGAGAAAGTAGGACAATTTTGGTGTGCATTTTGGAGGTAGAATGAAATGGAATTGCCTACAATTGGATTGGATGTGAAAAGTAAGGGAAGAAGAAGGATGAGGAGGATTGTAAAGTTTTCACTTAGAGAAACAGAGAGATGGTGGTATCATTTTAGGAGCTGGGGAGGATGAACAAAGAATTAGATCTGAGGCAGAAATGAAGAGTTCGCCTTGACTATGTCAGCTGCTACTCATATATTCTCATCATTGAATATATGAATCTGGAGTCAACATACAGTCTGAACTAAAGCTATAGTTTTTGGCTTCAGCAGCATGTACATGTGATTTAAAGCCACAGGAAAGGGAAAAAGGAGAGGTGAGGCCTGGATTCCTGGTGCATTTACACCCGTCTACTGAACCCGGATTCCTGTATCTGAATGCACACTCAACCTGTTCACCCAGATGTTGAGTAGGGATCTCAAGCTTAACATGTACCAACCAGACTTCTTGAAATTCTCCCTAAAACTGCTTGTGATCATCTTCATCTCAGTTGATGGTAATCCATTTCTCCAGCATCTCAGACCAGAATTTTGAGAAATTTGTGTATACACACACACACAGTGTATGTAGGGCTTCCCTGATTGCTCAGATGGTAAAGAATCTGCTTGTAATATGGAAGACCTGGATTTGATCTCAGGATCGGGAAGATCCCCTGAAGAAGAGAATGGCCACCTATTTCAGTATTCTTGCTTGGGGAATCCCATGGACAGAGGAGCCCAGCAGGTTACAGTCCATGGGCTCACAAACAGTCAGATAAGACTGAGCAACAGACACACATAGTGAAAGTTGCTCAGTCATATCTGACTCTTTGCAACCCCACAGACAGTGGCCTGCCAGGCTCCTATGTCCTTGGAATTCTTCAGGCGGGGATACTGGAGTGGATTGCCAGGCCCTGCTCCAGGGGATCCTCCTTACCCAGAGATAGAATCTGAGTTTCCTGCATTGCAGGCTGATTCCTTATCATCTGAACCACCAGGGAAGTCCTATATATAGTATATACTTGTGCATGCTAAGTCACTTGGTCACATCCGACTCTTTGTGACACTTTGAACTGTAGCCGACAGGCTCCTCTGTCCATGGGATTCTTCAGGAAAGATACTGGAGTGAGTTGCCATTTCCTTCTCCAGGGGATCTTCCTGACCCAGGAATCAAACCCACATCTCTTATGTCTCCTGCATTGGCAGGCTAATTCTTTACCTCAGTGCCACTTGGGAAGCCTTGTAATCTATATACAATATACATATAGTATATTATTCATATATATATATGAATTTTATACATGTAGTCCTGAGCTTTTCTATTCAGGAACTCTCATCATTAAATTTTGTGAAAGGTTTTAAAGAACAGGATTAAATACCTTATGAATAAAACTTACTGAAAAAATTAGTTACATCTTCATATTTTAGATGATTAATTTTTACATGTTTCGCAGATCATGATGACTTCACTCTATCATGAAGTAATATTCTAAAGCACGACAGACCCTGAGGGTGAGGGAAACATTATTGATATTTCCCTGTCTGTCTCTCACACCGCTTACAAACAGTCAGGAATCCTGCTGTTTGTAGCATCTATGCAGAATCCAAGCACTTCTTACCACCTCTGCTGACAACACTGCTTCAAGCCCCAGAAAGTCTCCCCAGTATGGTCTGATCATCTATATGGTCTCCTAAGTGGTCCTCTATTGAGTTGTTGACATACATCAGGTCATGATCACTCTTCTACTGAAAACTCACCAAAGTCTCACCACTTTTACTGCAGAGTAAAATCTGCAGTGCTCATAACAGCTTCTAAGACCCTGCATCATTTTGTCCTCATAAGCTATTGGATTAATATCATCTGTCCTTTTTCACTTTGCTTATTCTATTCCAGCTACACCTGTCTCCTTGCTATTCTTCATTCTATCCAGCCATGTTTCTGCCTCAGGGCCTTTGCACTTGCTGTTTCTAAATGGAACACACTTTCCCCGGGTACCTTCATGGTTTGTTCCCTCACTGCCTTCAAGTATTTGCTCAAATATTGTCCACCTCCCCTGCTAACTCTCCTTATTTCTCATTTTATAATGTATTATGTATCACCTTTTATCTTAGTATATAATTTTGTTTTAATTTTTTGATAGCCTATGACCCTCTGCTGGAGTATGAGCTTCCTAAAGATGTAATTTTAATCTGTTTTATTTACTGATGGGTCCCAAATACCTAGAGTAGGCACAGCATAAGAAACAATAAATCTTTGTTGAATTTATGAGAAATACAAATTCCTAGAGATATATGAGTTTTTAAAATTATTGATCTTTAGTTGTTTCCAAATCTCTGCTTGGCTTAATCTTGATTTTTATTCTACTTCTGCAGGAGTTTTCTTTAGTTTTGTTTAACAGTAGACTATACTTAGGGTTTTCCAGGTGGTTCAGAGGTAAAGAATCCACCTACCAGTGCAGGAGATGCAGTTAGATCCTTGGGTTGGGAGGATCCCCTGGAGAAGGAAATGGCAACCAGCTCCAGTTTTCTTGTCTGGGAAATCCCATGGACAGAGGAGCCTGGTGGGCTACAGTCCATGAGGTCGCAAAGAGTCAGACATGACTTAGCAACTAGACAATGACAACAACAATGACACAGGTGAGAGATTTGGAAAGATCACACCTCTTTGTCTAGAAGGGTAAGGAATACTTAGAGGGTGGGCCAAGTTTGTTGATCTCATTTCTCGTTCTAGAGCCATTTAAGGAAAAAAATGCCTGCATGGCAGGTTTTTTTCTTCTTTCCTTTTTCTCCCCTGCTGCTGTTGTTGAATAAGACTTATCTTATGAAATGGGCCTAAACCAGAGCTCAGTGACAATAGCTTCCTGTGTTCATGATTTGAATAAATACATTTTCTCTGTAAAATAGAGGCTCATCCCCTCCAAGTCCCAAGATGAAGCAGGTTAGAGGATGGCTTCTAGGAGTCAGGCAGACCTGAACTTTAAGCCCAAATTTCAGTCCCATGTTGGGAGATCTTTGCACAGTTCCACTTCTCTGAAAACACCAAAGAAGTTAATGTAATCGAGATAATCAACATGATGTTTTTGGCACAGTGCCTGTTGCATGGTAACCACTCGGTTATTAAAAGCAATTACTTGTTTTCCCTGTTGGTTTGACATCACTTTGCTTTCCAAGTCAGAATGAAAATAGGAGTTGCAAACTCCTTTTTTAAGGGTGAGTTGGACCAACCCTCCACATTTGCCAAAAATGTATTTTATCTTGTTTGTTCAATCAGAAAAGAATGCCTTTGTCCGGGAGCTTCTTCCAATGTAAACACCATTGCTCTCCTGCTCAGGCTACAACTGAATGATTCTCCTCCATCCTGAACATGTGCACATGGAATTTTGAATGCTGGCGTGCCTTATCTTTATTCTCAAAAAAATGCCATTTTGAGAGAATCGACCTTTTGGGACTCTTATCGAGTCTTCATTCAGCATTTATTAATAGTTATCCATACCAGCAGTTTGATTTCCGCAAATATATTTCAGAGCCCTCTTTTAATGGCTGTGGGCTTGTGTAAATATCCTCCCAGGCAATAGGACTGAATGTTTGCATCCCTGAGCTCAAAAGGCTGAGCAAGCATGTTGCTGGGAAATTACCAATAGAGTGCCAGGACTCAGAACTCAGGAACACAGTTTAGGGAGATGCCATGATATCACTGTGAAATGTCGGCGAGTGATAACACAATTTTACAAGAAATTCTAGCTTTATGTTTCATTCACTTATTTATCCAACAAGCATGCATTGAATGACTGATGTATCCTAAGTCTTTCTCTAGGTGCTAGGAAAACAACCAATCGTGGTAGCAAAAGTAGAAGCAGCAGCAGTAGTAAGAATAGCTGCCACTTAAAAAATAAACAAAAAAACTGTGGGTTTTTTTTGGTGGACCAGATACTCTGCCTGGGACTTTATGCCTATCAGCTCATACTCTGAAGATGATTTTCTTTTTGTGACAGCCAGTCATTTCTTCTGGGAACAAATCTCTACCAGAACACATTGTTTTTCTCATGTTGGGAAAGGGAACACATGGAAAGTTCAAGCAAGATTGCCATATCGGATTGATAGGATGAACGTAGAGGTCTCAGGTGGAAGATTTGGGGATGTCACACCTCTTTCCCTAGAAGGGTAAGAAATAAAAATGCACAGCTGATGGTGTCTCTGATAATATAATCCTAGCTCACAGGTGAATGGTCCCTAGGATAATAATGATGGAGTTATTGCTTAGTGATAATGTTACTCAATCCTGTCAGACTCTTTGTGATCCCATGAAATGTAGCCTACCAGGCTTCTCTTTCCAAGAGATTTCCCAGGCAAGAATCCTGGAGCGGGTTGCCATTCCTTTCTGCAGGATATCATCCTGACCCAGGGATCGAACCTGGGTGTTCTGCATTGCAGGTGGATTCTTTCCCATCTGAGTCATCAGGGGAGCCCATTGCTTAGTGAAGGAAGGGACAATTGTTATTTATTCTTCATATGGCGGTAGGGGATTTATAATTTCCTCATATAAACTATTACTGCGTTGCCATGGGAGAAATGTATGCTGTTTATTTTTGACTGCCCTGAGTCTTTGTTGCTGCACTTAGGCTTTCTCTAGTTGTGGTGAGCAGGGACTCCTCTTCGTTGTGGTGCCTGGGTTTCTCATTGTGGTGACTTCTCTTGTTGCAAAGCATGGGCTGCCAAATTCAGACTTAAATTGAAGAAAGTAGGGAAAACCACTAGACCATTCAGGTATGACCTAAATCAAATCCCTTATGATTATACAATGGAAGTGAGAAATAGATTCAAGGGATTAGACCTGATAGACAGAGAGCCTGAAAAACTATTGGGTGGAGGTTCGTGACATTGTATAGGAGACAGGGATCAAGACCATCCCCAAGAAAAAGAAATGCAAAAAAGCAAAATGGCTGTCTGAGGAGGCCTTACAAATAGCTGTGAAAAGAAGAGGAGCTAAAAGCAAGGGAGAAAAGGAAAGATATACCCATTTGAATGCAAAGTTCCAAAGAATAGCAAGGAGAGATAAGAAAGCCTTCCTCAGTGATCAATGCAAAGAAATAGAGGAAAACAATAGGGTGGGAAAGACTAGAGATCTCTTCAAGAAGATTAGAGATACCAAGGGAACATTTCATGCAAAGATGGGCTCAGTAAAGGACAGAAATGGTATGGAGCTAACAGAAGCAGAAGATATTAAGAAGAGGTGGCAAGAATACACAAAGGAACTATACAAAAAAGATCTTCACGACCCAGATAAGCATGATGGTGTGATCACTCACACCAGACATCCTGGAATGCGAAGTCAAGTGGGCCTTAGGAAGCATCACTACAGTTAGTGGAGGTGATGGAATCTCAGTTGAGCTATTTCAAATCCTAAAAGATGATGCTGTGAAAGTGCTGCACTCACTATGCCAGCAAATTTGGAAAACTCAGCAGTAGCCACAGGGCTGGAAAAGGTCAGTTTTCATTCCAATCCCAAAGAAAGGCAATGCTAAAGGATGCTCACACTACCACAAATTGCACTCATCTCACATACTAGCAAAGTAATGCTCAAAATTTTCCAAGCCAGGCTTCAACAGTATGTGAACTGTGAACTTCCAGATGTTCAAGCTGGATTTAGAAAAGGCAGAGGAACGAGAGATCAAATTGCCAACATCCGCTGGATCATTTAAAAAGCAAGAGAGTTCCAGAAAAACATCTATTTCTGCTTTATTGACTATGCCAAAGCCTCTGACTGTGTGGATCACAACAAACTGTGGAAAATTCTGAAAGAGATGGGAATACCAGACCACCTGACCTGCCTCTTGAGAAACCTGTATGCAGGTCAGGAAGCAACAGTTAGAACTGGACATGGAACGAAAGAATGGTTCCAAACAGGAAAAGGAGTATTTCAAGGCTGTATATTGTCACCCTGCTTATTTAACTTCTATGCAGAGTACATCATGAGAAACACTGGGATGGATGAAGCACAAGCTGGAATCAAGATTGGTGGGAGAAATATCAATAACCTCAGATATGCAGATGACACCACCCTTATGGCAGAAAGTGAAGAACTAAAGAGCCTCTTGATGAAAGTGAAAGAGGAGAGTGAAAAAGTTGGCTTAAAGCTCAACATTCAGAAAACTGAGATCATGGCATCTGGTCCCATCACTTCATGGGAAATAGATGGGGAAACAGTGGAAATAGTGACAGGCTTATATTTTTTGGGGCTCCAAAATCACAGATGGTGACTGCAGCCTTGAAATTAAAAGACACTTCTTAGAAGAAAAGTTATGACCAACCTAGATAGCATATTAAAAAGCAGAGACATTACTTTGCCAACAAAGGTCCATCTAGTCAAAGTTATGATTTTTCCAGTGGTCGTGTATGGATGTGAGAATTGGACTATGAAGAAAGCTGAGTGCAGAAGAATTGATGTTTTTGAACTGTGGTGTTGGAGAAGACTCTTGAGAGTCCCTTGGACTGCAAGGAGATCCAACCAGTCCATCTTAAAGGAAATCAGCCCTGAATATTCATTGAAAGGACTGATGCTGAAGCTGAAACTCCAATACTTTGGTCACCTGATGCAAAGAGCTGACTTATTTGAAAAGACCCTGATGCTGGGAAAGGTTGAAGGCAGGAGGAGAAGGGGACGACAGTGGATGAGATGGTTTAATGGCATCACCAACTCAGTGGGCAGGAGTTTGAGTAAACTCCAGGAGCTGGTGATGGAAAGGGAGGCCTGGCGTGCTGCAGTCCATGGGATAGCAGAGTCAAATGTGACTGAGCAACTGAACTGAACTGGGCTCTAGGTCCACAGGCTTCAGTAGTTGTGGCACACGGGCTCACTTGCTACATGACATGTAGGATCTCCTTGGACCAGGGATTGAACCCATGTGTCCTGCATTGGCAGGTGGATTCTTAACCACTGGACCACAAGGAAAGTCCTGTATTTTGGATTTGGTAAGGGTGCAAGCTTCCCGGGAAACTAAGGAGAAAATCTACTGCTGGTGATGAGACTGAGTAAGAACTGGAGCATCCACAACTTTCTCTTCTCCTTGGGTCCAGCACCACCTCTCCTCATTTGGAGCTACAGAGTTCAGCAGACAGGAGCCTTGAGTAACCTAAATGCATGACTGAGTTCCACAGTATGCAAGATACAAGAGTATGGAAACACTGAAAGAGCAGATTTTGCCCTCCTTTTGAATGGTGTGTGGCTTCCAAAGAGCACAGGTTAGGGGCATTGAGTTGGAAGGCTTGGAAGAGGAGTCCCCAGAGAGAGGTCATTAGTGATTAAGGAGGGATATTGGGAAGTAAGGATAGGGATACAGTCATATGGGAAACGTCTTTCTGAAGGCTCAGTCCTTCTTCACGTAGTCTGACTCTAGGTAACAGGTGTGAAACTAAGTCACAACTGAGCATCTTACATGGAAGGCTCTGCAAAGTCTTCCTGACCTTTTATTTATTCATCAACTATGTACTTAACCCCGACCACAGGTCAAACGCTGTGTTAAGCATTGGCTATGGTAGCAATACAACCAGACAAGGTTCTTGGCATCTTGGGGCTAAAGTTTTGATAAAGGGAACAAAGAATAAACAAACACACAAGTTAACAGGAGAATTACAGATTGTGACAAGTTCTAGGAAGGAGGTAAGGCAAACGATGGCTTTTGATGAGATATGAGGTGTCTGTGGAATGCGTCATTGAAGAGGAGTCGTTGGGGCTGAAATCTGACAGATGGGAGGGGGCCAGTGAACAAAGGATCGGAGCCAGAAAAAGGAGCAAGGAAGTGAGGGCAGAATTCTTTGGAACTTCAGAGAGGCAATTCTCAACATTGGCTGCCCACTGGAACTTCTTCTTTTCTCATTTTTTTAAAAAAACTTTCATTGGAGTAGAGTTGATTTACGATGTTAGTTTCAGGTGCACGGCAAAGCGAATCATTTATTCATATACAGGTATCCACTCTTTTATAGATTATTTCCCATGTAGGCCATTGCAGAGTATTGAGTGGAGTTGTCTGTGTGCTACAATAGGTTCTCGTTAGTTCTTCTTTATATATAGTAGGGTGGATATGTCAAAATCAGGCTTCTAATTTATCCCTGCTCTCCCTTCTTACACCCTGTAACCATATGTTTGCTTTCTACATCTATGACTATACTTTTGTTTTGTAAATAAGTTCATTTGTACCTTTTATTTTATTTTATTTTTTAGATTCCACTCTCTTGGGGAGGACTTAGAATTTACTGATGCCTGGTTCCCATGTCCAAGAGACTGTGATCTTATTGGTCTGGGGTTTGTTTTAGGAATTTATAATGGAATTTATATATTTTTAAAAATGGCTCCCTGCCCTGGTGATTCTAAAGCACAGCCAGGTTTGGAAAAACCCTGCCTTAGAGAAACAGAAAGGAGCAGGCATGGCTGGCCCTTAGTGATAGGAGCAAAGAGCCAAGAAGAGGTAAACAAAGGAGGCAGATGCTAGATCGTTCGGGCCTTGAAGGATGCTATAAGGAGTTTGACTTTAGGCAGCCAGATATTTTTGTTTCTACGGTAGCAGTGTGTGTCTGTTGACTGGTAGAGGCTGGGGAACCAGGAAATACATGAGCGGGGCCAGTGACTGCTCTCCGACTGTCCTGCCAAAGTCACCAGAAGAGAGGAAGATGAAAGGTAACAGTTGTTCCAGATCCCGGAGGTATGAAAACCCGCTCCCTGCCGCCAAGTCAACTCCTGAATCTTAAACGACAGACAGGATTTCTTGATGTCTCCCTGAATAATAAATTGACAAAAAGTGGCGGTGCAGGTTACCAAGACATTAGTGAGGATGACTGTAAGGGAGGGAACAGGAATTTTTTTCCCCAGGATGCAGAATGAACAGGGCCCCCTCAAATATCTGGAGTGATGCCATCTCGTCCAGGTGACTGAGAGTCCCTCACCATCTGAGAATGGCCCATGGACCAGTGACACCAGCATCCCACGGAGCTAGTTGGACAGTGCCCCCAGATCCCGACCTACTGACTCTGAATCTGCCTTCTGGCAGGACCCCCAAGTCATCCATGTGGTGCTGAAGTGTGGGAAGTACTGCTTTAGCTGTTTCCTATCGAGGCTCAGCTCAGCCCACCCAGAGCAACAATTCAAATTCAGCTTCCACTCTTCCCTTACTTATTCCCGATCTGGCTACTTTCTCCCATCTCTGTAATTTCTCTTTCTGGTGAAGCCCAACCCTCTCTCTGTCCTCTGTGTTCCTCCTCCCTGAATTTTATTCCCTTCTCTCACCTGCTCACCTGCTCTTTCTCTTTCCATCTCCGATTGTCTCTGTTCTTTTGGTTAGTACAGACGGAGGACTTGGCAAAGCCTTTCCGCAAGCACCATTTAGCTGATCCCACAGCAGATTTGCTTCTCCCCATTTACAGATGAGGCCATTGAGGTTGAAGGAGAAGAAGCCACTTGCTCAAGGTCACATAGTAGTAAGTAGAGGCCCCAGACTGAAGCAAGATCTGTCGGATTCTGAAGCCTGTGCCCTCAATAATGAAGAAACACAGCTCTCTGCATGACCAATTTTATTGATTTTCCTATAGGATGTGCTCATTCCTTCTTCTGAGCCTCTCTGTAGCCTTCTGCGTGTGTGGCAGGAGAATATTTATGAGATATTCACCAATGGTTCTCTCCTGATTTTTCTTCTGTCCTACACCCTACTTCTCAAAATGAAAGAAGGAGGACAGAGAGAGAGAGAAAGAGGCTTAGTATTGCAGTTAATACCTCAGGCTGGCAAACAGAAATAAACTCCTGGTTCCGGCTTTTGTGTTCAAAAATTTGAACTTTTGGGAGAGGGATGATTGAGAAGGCTGGCTATATTGGCATGATCTAAGAAGCAGGGGAGGATGACTGATGCACTGTGCCTTGCCCTGGGCTGGGATAAGGAGAGGAGCTGAGAGAGAGAGAATGACATAGCTTGGAAGTAGCCCCTATGCCTTGATTCTCAATAGACCATTGTTTTGGAGCACTGGAAACTTCAGAGAGGTCTGGTCCATCTTGGAAACTAGGGCCAGAGGCAGCTTTTTAAAGACTCCATTGCTCTTTGGTGCAGAGGTAATAACAAAGAGGGGCTTCCCAGGTGGCTCATTAATAAAGAAGTCAGGAAGATCCCCCAGAGAAGGAAATGGCAACCTGCTCTAGCATCCTTGCCTGGAAAATCCCAAGGACAGAGGAGCCTGGTGTGATACAGTCCGCGGGGTCACGAAAGAGGTACAGGACTGAGCGACTGAGCGCACGATGCAACAGTAGCAGAGAGAGAGCCACGGGATGGGAGTATGAGGTTTCCTAGCGGCAGCCTCTATGGGCCGACAGCTGAGGGTCGGACTGGATGATGGATGAACCAGGAGATCCTTGCCCACCTCGTGGAGAATCTCAAGTAACGAGTTGCCCCAGACGCTCAGTCGATGACATCCAGAACTTAGACACAACTCAGGCACAAGATTAAGCTTCGGCCACTTGGGAAGCATGGGAACTCAAAAGAGAAAAATGGGTTGAGTTGGTAAGAAAATGATTCTATTCCTTTGCAACTGAGTTGGAGGGCAGTGAGTGGTGCCCATCACCACTCTCTCCAGAGACGGGCGCTGTCTAGCCCTAGCCCCCATGTCCTGCCAAGCTCTGGGATCAGATCTGCAGCTCTTCCAAGCCCTGCCCCTGGGCCCAGGGTCTTCAGAAAACAGCTCAGGTTCTCCCCAGAGCCCTCCTCTCTGCCTCGCTCAGGGCATTGCCCAGACCTCCCTGCTTCCCCAGAGAAGGTGGGACCTCCCTCAGTGGCCCTGCATAATTGGGATGATGTGCAGGAAAATTAAAAAGGTCATTAATCACCGTGGAGCCCAAGGCAGCTCTCCGGGACCTATTCTTCATGATGATTAATGGCAGGCAGCTCCTCCCCACTCCTCGATTCATTTTCCTGCCACCGTTCACTCACTTTTCCTTGCTGTGTCCTCTTCGTCCCTGTCCGAGGGGACAGGGGTTTCTGGAGACCACCGACTCAGGGTTGGTCTTTCCTGGCTGCCTTCACTGCCCCCGGACCTGAGTGGACCCGGTATGAGCCCCCTGATCATACACACAGCTGGAGACTCTGGGCAAGTCCCTTCATCTGGGGGAAGCTCAGCTGCTTCGTCAACAAAATGCGGGCACCTGTGTCAATTGCCTCATAGGTTGTGGAGATGAAATGGGAAGATGTGCATGGTAGTGCCAGCTCCGCTCTCTGGTCCAGAGTGAGGCTGCCGAAAATGTGACTGTCTCTCTCCCTTTTTTATTGTTGTTTGATGGCTCTGATGAATTCTGTCACTGTCTTTCAATGCCCTTGCATTCCTTAATCATCAGGAAGGGCTGAGGACAGACCAAAGATCTCTTTGCCAATACCAATGATGAAGATGACGATGATGATGGTGACCACGAGGATGATGGACGTTTACTGGATTCTAGTGCCCGCACTGCTGGGAAAGAATTGTCTGCAATGCGGGAGAACTCAGTTCAATTCCTGGGTCGAGAAGTTCCCCTGGAGACGGGATAGGCTACCCACTCCAGAATTCTTGGGCTTCCCTGGTGGTTCAGATAGTAAAGAATTCACCTGCAATGTGGGAGACCTGGGTTGGAAAGCTCCCCTGGAGAAGGGCATGGCAAACCACTCCAGTATTCTTGCCTGGGGAATCCCCAAGGACAGAGGAGCCTGGCGGGCTACAGTCCATGGGGTCACAGAGTCAGACACGACTAAGCACAGCACAGTGCCCACCCTACTTTGCATGGATTATTTCACTCAACCACTTCAACAACCCTGAGAGGCACACATTATTAAGCCCATTTTACACACAGAGAAACATGTTCCGAGAGGGAGAATAACCAGCTCAAATTCACAGAGCTAGTAAACAGCAGAGGAGGGATTTACACCCAATTCCCTTTGATGCCAGAGCCTGCGTTCTTCTGAGAACCGGGCACACCAGCTGCCGTTTCTCAGGAGCCACGTGCTTCTTCCCCGCCTGCTTTTCCTAACCTCTGGATGGGACTGCCCTTCCTCAGCTGCTTCCCAGGAGCACCTACCAACATAGGAGACATAAGAGATGTGGGTTCCATCCCTGGGTCGGGAAGATCCCCTGGGGTAGGAAATAGCAACCCACTCCAGAATTCTTGCCTGGGAAATCCCATGGACAGAGGAGCCTGGGGTGCTACAGTCCATGGGGTTGCAGAGAGTCGGACACGACTGAAATGACCAAGCACAGTGCAGCTGCCCCTTCCCGGCAGGACTAGCCAAGTTCAGGTCATGCTCTAATAGCCTCTTCTTCTCCCTTTGTTTGCCAATTAGACTCCCACCTGGTTTGCTGCCACTGCTTAAGATAAGCAGCTCCTTCTGCCCACTGATGCATTGAGCCCGGGGTCTCACTCTGACCAGCCCCCAATCAAAAGGTGCTTGATTTTCCTGGAGATAACTATATCCTGGGGGATTCGAGTGAATTTATAAGGAAAGAGCAGACTCTGTAAATTTAAAGCACAGTGGAGTACTTTTTGGAGGCTGGCAGAAATGAAGCAATGTTACCCAGTCAAATACACAATCGTGGAGAGGGGTGGAAAACATTGAAAGGCCAAGATGAGATTGTGGTTCTGTTGAACTTGGACAAGCCACTGTCTCCTAGGGTGGGTTCCTTAGTACAATTACGGGGTGAAAATTAATTCTGAAAGTTTAAAGGTGGAGCTAATTGCTAGCGCCAGGGTGGGGGGTGAGAGGGGTGGAGCAGATTTACACAAGGAGAAAGGCATTCCCTGGTGGCTCAGACGGTAAAGTGTCTACCTACAATGCGGGAGACTCAGGTTCGATCCCTGGGTCGGGAAGATCCTCTGGCGAAGGAAATGGCCACCCGCTCCAGTACTCTTGCCTGGAAAATCCCATGGACGGAGGAGCATGGTAGGCTACAGTCCATGGGGTCGCAAAGAGTCAGACACGACTGAGTGACTTCACTTCCTTTCTTTCTAAAGGCATTGGAGCAGAGAAGACTTGAGAAGGAAAGGATTAGTACTTTGGCCTCTGTTGTCCTTCTGCAGGATATCGATCCAAAGAGACTAGCTCCCAGGCAGAGTGAATATCTCAGGGGGTCCTCAGGAGACTTAGTGAGGGGCTTTGCAACAATAGGAAGATGAAAATATGATCATTATAAAAGTATCAGTGATGGTAGGCAGGGTATCGGGGAACATTTATTAAGCAACAATTTTGTGCCAGTCTTTTCTATAACCCTATGAAATAACTACCAACTAGCATCTTCATGTTGTAGAGGAGAACCTGGGGTGCAGAGGGGTTGGGTCACTTACCCAAGGACACATGGGGAATGCCTGGCAAAGCTGGATCTTGGACCCATGTCTTTTCTACTGTAGAGTCAGAGCTCTTAGTGTCCATACTTGGCTGAGATTCAATACAGTGTTTTGTGGATCCAGTATCTGGTGGCCCAGGGGGTCCTGGGTAATTGGGTGCATAGAGGCTCTCTCCACGTCCACAGTTGTTGCCTTGGTTTACCTGCTTAGAAAACCTGTCCACCTGAGCACCTGGGACCAGCTATATAATATTGTAGGGCTCAGTGAGAAATGAGAATGCTGGGCTTTATATATACAGAATGTAGGAATATGGTGTTGATGGACCTGTTTGCAGGGAAGGAATGGACACGCAGATGTAGAAAATGGACTTGTGGATGTAGTTGGGGAAGGAGAAAGTGGGATGAATGGAGAAAGTAGCATCAGCATATATACACTACCATGCGTAAAGTGGGCAGCTGGTGAGAAGTTTCTGTATAAGACAGGGAGCTCAGCCTGGCACTCTGTGATGACCCAGATGGGTGGGATGGGGGAAGGGGAGGGAGGCTCCAAAGAGAAGGGATATACGTATAATTATGGCTGATTCACGTTGTTGTAATGGCAGAAAACAACACAACAGTGGAAAAAGTAAAAAAAATAAAATAAAATAAAATAAAAATCTTTAAACATTTTAAGATAGCAACAGCAGAGCACTTAACCAAGGCTGGAGTCCTTCAGAGCACGGTGCCCTGTGTGGCCCACCTGGCCCCAGCGTGTTTCCCTGTTCACACTCCCACCACTCTTCTCAAAGGCAGTGTTTTGTCCCCTGTGCCCTTGGTGACTCTCTGGGTCTTCCCCAGAACGGAAAGTTAGGATCCCTTCCTCCCTTAATGGTCCCTGCCCCTCTGTCCTGGGCTGGTTGCCATGAACTCATCTTGGTGTTTGCCAGATGCCAAGAAAAGGCTGTCAGCTGTCTGCTGCTCCACCGGCCACTGGAATAAATTACTTTCTCTTCACGCCTGTGACTTTCCCGGGGACTTGGGGCTGCAGAGACTGCCCAAAGCCTTGAGTGTCCATTCCTAACCCACCAGGAACAAATGTTCCAGAATGTGAGCAAGTGCTAAAGGCCTCCTCTAATTAGCTGGCTGGTGGCTAACGAGGGATTTCACCGGGCAGAGCCTTCTGGTGGTTGGTGCATAATTACCATGGAAACCTTCACGCCACACTCAGCTGCTTCCCGCAGCCCTCTTCCCTGGGGAGCAGACATTGCTTCACAAAAGCTGCATCTGGGCTATTGACATTGTTTGTGAGAGAAATAAATGGACAATTAGAAGTAAGACAGGTTGAGAAGCAAGGCTTGTTGGAGCGAAGTTTTACCAGCATCCATCCTGGGGCCTAATTGATGCTGTTGTCCCTGCACGAGAGGAAATCGTTGGAAGGTGATGGATTCAGTTTGGATGGATCCCCTTTTGCTAAGCTCAAGGACAGGGAAAAATGCCTAATTAAGAGCCAGACTCTCCTGCTTTTTAGAGGCAGCTGCTGGGTTGGCCAGGAGATATGAAGACTTTTCTTTCTTTTTCCATTTTTACACACAAATATTTATTTGTTGTATCCATCAGTGGAGTGAAACCCCACTATCATTGTGTAAGTGAGATTGAAAAAAATTTAATCTTATAAAAGGCAGGGTCACCTTCTTGTGAAGAGTATTGAA